>NW_022437013.1:3126062-3126392 GCF_009761245.1 Sapajus apella | reverse complement strand
TTGTTCCTTTATATGTGTAGATCCTCTTTCAGGAGCTCTTGTAAAGCAGGTCTGGTGGTGACGAAATCTCTGAGTACTTGCTTGTTCACAAAGGATTTTATTTTTCCTTCACTTATGAAGCTTAGCTTGGCTGGATAGGAGATTCTGGGTTGAAAGTTCTTTTCTTTAAGGATGTTGAATATTGGCCCCCACTCTCTTCTGGCTTCTAGGGTTTCTGCTGAGAGATCCGCTGTGAGTCTGATGGGCTTCCCTTTGTGGGTAACCCGACCTTTTTCTCTGGCTGCCCTTAGTATTTTCTCCTTCATTTCAATCCTGGTGAATCTGACGATT
>NW_022437013.1:3123228-3125962 GCF_009761245.1 Sapajus apella | reverse complement strand
CTTTCTTCTGCTTGGTCAATTCGGCTGTTGATACTTGTGCATGCTTCACAAAGTTCTCATGTTGCGCTTTTCAGCTCCATCAATTCACTTATATTCCTTTCTATTTTGTCCATTCTTGTTAGCATTTCGTGAAATCATTTTTCAAGGTTCTTAGTTTCTTTGCATTGGGTTAGAACATGTTCTTTAAGTTCACAGAAGTTTCTTACTACCCACCTTCTGAAGTCGGATTCTGTCATTTCATCACACTCATTCTCCATCCAACCTTGTTCCCTTGCTGTTGAGGAGTTGTGATCCCTGGTAGGAGGAGAGGTGTTCTGGTTTCGGGTGTTTTCATCCTTTTTGCACTGGTTTCTTCCCATCTTTATGGATTTATCCACCTGTTGACTTTGTAGTTGCTGGCTTTCAGGTTGGGTCTCTGAGTGGATGTTCTGTTTGTTAATGATGAGGTTATTTCTGTTTCTTGGTTTTCCTTCTGACAGTCCTGCCCCTCTACTGTAGGTCTGCTGAGGTCCACTCCAGGCCTTGCTTGCCTGGGGTTCACCTGTAGCAGCTGCTAAACAGTAAGGGTTGTTACCAGTTTTCTTCTTCTGCTATCTTTGTCCCAGAAGGATACCCACCTAGTGTCAATCTGATCTCTCTTTTATGAGGTGGCTTTTTGGATATATAGGGGTCAGGGAGCTGCTTGAGGAGCTGCCTTCTCTTTTTTTTTTTCCTTCAGAGCTTCCCTGCCCAGCAAGGAGGCAGCCTAATCACTGTCTGCCTGTAGAGGCTTTGCTGAGCAGCATAATGGAAACTCATAAATAAAGCCCTAAATCCCTGGGACAGAGCACCTGGGAACAAAAAGCAGTGTATCAGGTCTGCTGCAGCAGACATAAACGTACCTGCCCGGCAGCTGTGAATGAACAACAGAGCTCACAGCTCACCATTTGAGCTCCTATAAAGAAGACACCGTCTCCTCAAGCAGCTCCCTGACCCCTATATATCCAAAGAGACACCTCATAAAAGAGAGATCAGATTGACACTAGGTGGGTATCCTTTTGGGACAAAGATAGCAGAAGAAGAAAACTGGTAACAACCCTTACCATTCAACAGCTGCTGCAGGTGAACCCCAGGCAAGCAGAGCCTGGAGTGAACCTCAGCAGACCTACACCAGAGGGGCCAGGCTGTCAGAAGGAAAAACAAGAAACAGAAATAGCCTCATCATTAACAAACAGAAGGTCAATCTGAAAGATTTGAGACCCAATCTGAAAGCCAGCAACTACAAAGTCGACAGGTGGATAAATCCTTAAAGATGGGAAGAAACCAGCACAAAAAGGATGAAAACACCAGAAACCAGAACAACTCTCCTCCTACAAAGGATCACAACTCCTCACCAGCAAGGGAACAAGGTTGGATGGAGAACGAGTGTGATGAAATGACAGAATCCGACTTCAGAAGGTGGGTAGTAAGAAAATTCTGTGAAATTAAAGAACATGTTCTAACCCAATGCAAAGAAACTAAGAACCTTGAAAAAAGATTTGAGGAAATGCTAACGAGAATGGACAAAATAGAAAGGAATATAAGTGAATTGATGGAGCTGAAAGATGCAACATGAGAACTTCGTGAAGCATGCACAAGTATCAACAGCCAAATTGACCAAGCAGAAGAAAGGATATCAGAGGTCGAAGATCAACTCAATGAAATAAAACGGGAAGACAAGAATGGAGAAAAAAGGGTAAAAAGGAATCAACAAAGTCTCCAAGAAATGTGGGACTATGTGAAAAGACCTAATCTACGTTGGATAGGCGTACCTGAATGCGACGAGGAGAATGAATCCAAGCTGCAAAATACTCTTCAGGATATTATCCAGGAAAACGTCCCCAACCTAGCAAGGCAGGCAAACATTCAAGTCCAGGAAATACAGAGAACACCACAAAGATATTAGTCAAGAAGAGCAACCCCAAGGCACATAATCGTCAGATTCACCAGGGTTGAAATGAAGGAGAAAATACTAAGGGCAGCCAGAGAGAAAGGTCGGGTTACCCACAAAGGGAAGCCCATCAGACTCACAGCGGATCTCTCAGCAGAAACCCTAGAAGCCAGAATAGAGTGGGGGCCAATATTCAACATCCTTAAAGAAAAGAACTTTCAACCCAGAATCTCCTATCCAGCCAAGCTAAGCTACATAAGTGAAGGAAAAATAAAATCCTTTGGGAACATGCAAGAACTCAGAGATTTTGTCACCACCAGGCCAGCTCTACAGGCGCTCCTGAAAAAGGCTCTACACATATAAAGGAACAACAAGTACCAGCTCCACTAAAGGGCAAAACACCCAACTAGCACCAAAATGGCAGTATCAAATTCACACATAACAATATTAACCCTAAATGTAAATGGACTAAATGCCCCAATCAAAAGACACAGACTGGCAAATTGGATAAAAAGACAAAACCATTGGTGTGCTGTATCCAGGAAACCCATCTCACATGCAAGGATACACAAAGGCTCAAAATAAAGGGATGGAGGAAGATTTACCTAGCAAATGAAGAGCAAAAGAAACCAGGAGTTGCAATTCTCATCTCTGATAAATTAGACTTTAAAGCAACAAAGATCAAAAGAGACAAAGAAGGACATTACATAATGGTAAAAGGATCAGTGCAACAAGAAGAGCTAACGATCCTAAATATATACGCACCCAATACAGGAGCACCCAGATACATAAGGCAAGTTCTTAATGACTTACAAAGACACTTAG
>NW_022437013.1:3029571-3113228 GCF_009761245.1 Sapajus apella | reverse complement strand
GGGGGGTGGGGAGCTGGGGAGAGATAGCAAGGGGAGAAATGCCAGATGTATGTGATGGGGAGGAATGCAGCAAATCACACTGCCACGTGTGTACCTATGCAACAATTTTGCATGTTCTTCAAATGTACCCCAAAACCTAAAATGCAATAAAATAAATAAATGGGAAAAAAACAATTACTAATAGACCTAGGAAATGAGATAGACAGCAATACGATAACAATGGGGGAGTTCAATACTCCACTGACAGCACTAGAGAAATCATCATGACAGAAAGTCAACAAAGAAACATAGATTTAAACTATACCTTGGAACAAATGGACGTAACTGCTATATACAGAACATTTCATCAGAAAACCACAGAATACGCATTCTATTCAACAGTACATCGAACTTTCTCTAAGATAGACCATATGATAGGCCATAAAACTTGCCTCAGCTAATTTAAGAAATTTGAAATTACGTCAAACACTCTCTCAGACCACAGTGGAATAAAACTGGAAATCATCTCCAAAAGTAACCTTTAAAAACATGCAAATACATGGAATTTAAGTAACCTGCTCCTGAATAAGCATTAGGTCAAAAGCAAAATCAAGATGGAAACTTAAAAATTATTCAAGTTGAATCACAGTAATGACACAACCTATCAAAACCTCTGGGATACAGCAAAGGCAGAGCTAAGAGGAAAGTTCATGGCCCTAAATGCTTACATCAAAAAGACTGAAAGAGCACAAACTGACACTCTAAGGTCATACCTCAAGGAACTAGAGGAACAAAAACACACCAAACCCAAACCCAGTAGAAGAAAGGAAATAACCAAGATCAGGGAAGAACTAAATAAAATTGAAACAAAAAAAAAGCAATACAAAAGAGAAATGAAACAATAACTGGTTCATTGAAAAGATAAATAAAATTGACAGACCATTGGTAGCATTCACCAAGAAAAGAAGAGAGAAAATTCAAATAACCTCATTAAGGAGTGAAACAGGAGATATTACAACTGACACCACTAAAATACAAAAGATCGTTCAAGGCTACTATGAACATCTTTACACATATAAACTAGAAAACCTAGAAGAGATAGATACATTCCTGAAAAAAAAAAAAAAAAAAAAAAAATTTCTAACTTAAAATACAGAAAAAATTAGATACCCAAAACAGGCTAATTGTTGAATAAGGTATAAGGAAAGGATCTAGTTTCAATTTTCTGCATGTGGATAGCCAGTTTTCTCAGCACCATTTATTAAATAAGGAATCCTTTCCCCATTGCATATTTTTTTCAGGTTTGTCAAAGATCAGCTGGCTGTAGATGTGCAGTCTTATTTCTGAAATCTATATTCTGTTATGTTGGTCTATGTGTCTGTTTTTGTATCAGTACCATGCTTTTATGGTTATTGTAGCCTTGTAGTATAGTTTTCAGTTGGGTAGCATGATGCTTCCAGCTTTGTTTTTTTCCCAAAGGATTGTCTTGGCTATACGGGCCCCTTTCTGGTTCCATATGAATTTTAAAGTAGTATTTTTCTAATTCTGTGATGAATGCCAATGGCAGTTTAATGAGAATAACATTGAATCTGTAAATTACTTTAAGCCATTTACACAATATTGATTTTTTTCTATCCATGAGCATGTAATGTTTTTCCATTTGTTTGATTCCTCTCTGATTTTATTGAAGAGCAGTTTGTAGTTCTCCTTGAAGAGGTCTTTCACGTCCCTTGTTGTCTATATTCCTAGGTATTTTATTCTCTTTGTAGAAGTTGTGAATTGCAGTTCACCCATGATTTGGCTCTTTGCTTGTCTATTGTTGATGCCTAGGAATGCTTATGATTTTTTGCACATTGATTTTGTATCTTGAGACTTTGCTGAAGTTGCTTATCAGCTTACAAAGCTTTTGGGCTGAAACTATGGTGTTTACTAGATATGGGATCATGTCATCTGCAAAAAGAGACAGTTTTACATCCTCTCTTCCTACTTGAATACGCTTTGTTTCTTTCTCTTGCCTAACTGCCCTGGTCAGGACTTCCAGTACTATGTTGAATAGAAGTGGTGAGGGAGGTTCTCCTTGTCTTGTGCTGATTTTCAAGGTTACCCTATTCTTAGTAATAAGAATTGTGATTTCTGTGTTAGTATTATAGGAGGAAATTTTATGAAATTGATAATATTAAAATGTTACTTAGAAGGTGTTGTTAATATTGAAAATTTTAATATTGCTCTTAAGTTGTGGCATATAGAATTATCTTCTAATAAAGACATGCTAAAATTTCCCATTTGGGACATAATGGCAGCTGGCCTGAAGGTGAAAAGATGCAGAATGTTATACAATTTTATAACAAGGCATACAGAAAAAATATGATTTAGTAAAATGTCATAAATTTCAGCATGTACTCCAAAGAATTGAAAACAGATGTTCAAACAAAACCTCGTATGCAAATGTTCACACCAACACTCTTTGCCAGAATGAAGATTTGGAAACAACCCAAATGTTTTTAACCAATGGATGGATTTTTTTTAAGTTGTACATGCACACAATGAAATAGTATTCAACCTTAGAAAGGAATGCTAACCTTAAATACATTACACTGAGTGAAAGAAACCAAGACACCAAAGGCCACATATTGTGTGATTTCGTGTATGTGAAATATCCTGAACAGGTAATTCCATACAGACAGAAAACTGGTTAGAGGTTGCAAGGGACAGGGTGAAGGAGAAATGGAGAGGAGCTGTTTAATGGCTATGGGATTTTCTTTTGGGATAATACAAATGTTCTAGAAGTAGATAGTTGGGATTGTTGCATGACATTGTGAATGTTTTAAATGTCAGTGGTGGTAAATTTTATGTTATGTGTATTTTACCACAATAAAAAGTCACAATTCTCACTTATATCTATAGGAAAACCTTCAAGAGATTTTAAATAGGATCTGACTGAACATTATGCTAAGTGAAATAATTCAGTCAAAAATAGACAAATATTGTATGATTCCACTTATATGAGGTATTTGAAGTAGTCAAATTTATAGAGACTGAAAGAAAGGTGATTGCCAGGGGCTGAGGGGAGGAAGGAATTGGGAGTTCTTGGTTAGTGGGTAGAAAGTTTTAGTTTTAATAAGATGAGTAAGTTCTGGACATCTGTTACATGACAATGGGAGTATAATTAACACTAGTGAACTATACACTTAAACATGGTTAAGTTGGAAAATTTTATGTTTTACTACAATTTAAAATTATATCTACATATATAAAATAGGATGTGTTTTTTTAATTTCTTATTTTTAATCTTCATGGGTACATAATAGATTACATATTTATGGATTACACTGTAATTTGATACAGATAGATAATGTGTAATAATCACATCAGGGTAAAAGGGTATCCATCCCCTCAAGTGTTTATCTTTCCTTTGTGTTACAAACAATTCAATTATACTCTTCTAGTTATTTTTAAATATAGGCACCCTGTTGTGCTATCAAATACTAGATCTTATTCATTCCATCGATTTTTTCATACCCATTAACCTTCCCCACTTTTCCCCATCATCCCACTACCATATCCAGATGCTGATAATAATCATTCTAGTCTCTATACACATGAGATTAACTGTTTTAAATTTTAGCTCCCACAAATAAGTGAGAACATGAAAAGTTTGTCTTTCTGTGCCTGGCTTCTTTCATGTAACATAATGAACTCCAGTTCCATCCACATTGTTGCAAATGGCAGGATCTCATTCTTTTTATGGCTGAATAGTACTCCATTGTGTGTAAGTATCAGATTTTCTGATACATGCATCTTTTGATGGACACTTAGGTTCCTTCCAAGTCTTAGCTATTACAAACAGTGCTGCAATGAACAGGAGTGCAGATAGCTCTTTGATATATTGATTTCCTTTGTTTAAGGTATATACCCAGCAGTGAGATTCATGGATCATATGGTAGCACAATTTTTTTGAGGCACCTCCAAACCGTTCTCCATAATTACTGTACTAATTTATATTCCCATCCACAATATACGATGGTTCCTGTTTCTTCACATCCTTGCTACCATTTGTTATTGCATGATTTTTAGTATAAGCCATTTTAACTGGGATGAGATTATATCTTATTGCAGTTTTGATTTGCATTTCTCTGATGATCAGTTATGTTGAGCAGCTTTTCGTATGCCTGTTTGTCATTTTATGTCTTCTTCTCAGAAATGCCTACTCACATCATTTGTTCATTTTTTGATCCAATTATTCTATTTTTTCCTGTGTAGTTGTTAGAGCTCCTTATATATTCTGGCTATTAGTCTCTTATCAAATGGATACTTTGTCAATATTTTCTCCCATTTTTCGGGTTGTCTCCTCACTTTGTTGACTGTTTCTTTTACTGTGCAGGAGATTTTAACTTAATGTGATCCCATTTGTTCATTTTTGCCTTGGTTGCCTGTACTTCTGAGGTATTACTCAAGAAATCTTTGCCGAGTCCAATGTCCTTTAGAGTCTCCTCAATGTTTTCTTTTAGTAATTTTATAGTCTGAGGCCTTAGATTTAAGTCTTTAGTCCATTTTAGTTTGATTTCTGTATATGGTGATAGATAGAGATCTAGTTTCTTTCTTCTACATGTGGATATCCAAGATTCCTAGGACTATTTATTGAAGAGACTGACCTTTTGCTACTGTATGCTCTTGGCACCTTTGTTAAAAATGAGGTCACTGTAGTTGTATGGATTTGCTTCTGGGTTCTCTATTGCCTTCCATTGGTCCATATGTATGATTTTATGCCGGTACCATACTGTTTTGGTGACTATAACTCTGTAGTGTAATTTGAAATCTGGTAATGTGATTCCTCCAGTTTTGTTCTTTATGCTCAAGACAGATTTGGGTATTTTTGGTCTTTTGTGGTCCCATAAAAATATGAGGATTATTTTTTCTATTATTATGAATAATGTCATTGGTATTTTGATAGGGATTGTATTGGATATGTAGATTGCTTTGGGTAGTATGGACATTTTCACAATACTGAGTCTTCCAATCCAGGAACATGGAGTATCATTTCATTTTTTTGTGTCCTTTTCAATTTTCTTTTATCAGTGTTTCATGGTTTTCATTGTAGAGATCTTTCACTTCTTTGGTTAATTCCTAGGATTTTTTGGGGGTTATTATAAATGTGATTAATTTTTGACTTTCTTTCAGATTGCTCACTGTTGGCATATAAAAATGCTGCTGATTTTTGGATGAGGATTTATTATTCTGCAACTTCACTAATTTTTTTAACAGTTTGATAGTCCTTTGTTGGTGTCTTCAGGTCTTTTCAAATATGAGATCTTATCATCTGCAAACCAGGATAGTTAGACTTCTTCTTTTCCAATTTGGATGCCCTATATTTCTTTTTCTTCAAGTGTAAGCAAGTTTATTAGGAAAGTAAAGGAATAAAAGAATGGCTACTTCATAGGCAAAGCAATCCCAGGGGCTGCTGATTGGCTATTTTATGGTTATTTCTAGATTATATGCTAAACAAGTAGTGGATTATTCATGAGTTCTCCAGGAAAGTGGTGGCAAATCCCATAACTGAGGGTTCCTCCTCATTTTAGACCATGTGGAGTAACTTCCTGACATTACCATGGCATTTGTAAACTGTCATGGTTCTGGCAGGAGTGTCATTTAGCATGCTAATACATTATAATTATTGCATAATGAGCAGTGAGGATGACCTGAGGTCACGTTTGTCACCATCCTGGTTTTAGTGGGTTTTTGCTGGCTTCTTTACCACAACCTGATTTAACAGCAAGGTATTTCTGACCTGTGTCTTGTGCCAACCTCCTATCTCATCCTGTGACTTAGAATGCCTAACCTCCTGGTAATTCAGCCAAACATGTCTCAGCCTCATTTTACTCAGCCCTTATTCAAGGTGGAATCACTTTGGTTCAAACGCCTTTGACATGTTTTTTTTCTCTCCCTTTTATAAAGGAACCCTTAATCCTAAGGGTTGTAGAGGAATGGAGATCCATTTTCTGTAACTTCTTCAGGCTAAATAGGGGCAATGATATTCCTGCCTATTATGTTCTCTTGTATTCAGTGTAGAGAGGAGCTCAGTCAGAAAACATTGATATGTTGAGGATGATTCATAACTCTGAGTTCTGACAAAAGATGATATCTAAGAGATTAATAAGTGTTCAATTTAAGAAAATATTCAGTAAGCTTATCCTGAGTTCCTACTCAAAGGATACAACAGCAAAATATTTCACTACAGTAAGGCAAAATAAGTAAAATTATTCCAAGTAAACTAAATTAGAAGGCTTTCCATGAACTGGAAAACTGTTGGAAACAAGCTAATATGGGGCTGCTAGCTGATTCTAATACATGCCCAAAATTAGAATATTGATCCAGACTTTTACATTACCAATCCCTCTTGTTTATTCTGAGCTGCAGCCAGAGATCACAGATCTCTGGCTGTGATCACATGAATAAGCAGGGTTAGGCTGAATTGTAAGAAAAAAAAAAACTTAAAAAACACTGATGAGACTAGAATCTAATAATAACTTACCATAGTTCTTAAATGTTTTTTTCCCTCTTCAGTCTCACATTTTTACTAAAGAAAAATCAAAATAGGACCAATTTGTTTGCAAAAATAAGCCTTAATCTAACATTTACCCTGATTATTTTTATAAAGTACAGGAAGAATAATTATTTTTCACATAGGCTTTTAAAATTGGCTTTGATGTAACTCTGTTCTGCAAAGAATCTCAGAGAAGACCTTTTTTAAAAAGCTGAGTCCAACCATGGATTTGCACTCTCAAACACTTATGACTTGAATAAATCCCTCTACTTTTGGGTCCCAAGATAACTTGGAGCTCCTGGGCCTATTGGAAAGTGACATTCTTTACCTACCATAGGCCAGTAGCCCTGTACAGTGATTGCATAGATAAGGTATGAGGCCAGTTTTCCCAAAGGGCTTTTATTAGCTCTACAAGTTTGATTCCTTAAAGGAAAGCATGCCATTACAGTCAAAGCCTTTGTAAAGTAACTAGTTTCTCCAATTGTATCCTGTTGCAAAACACTCTTATTGCACTTATGCAAATAACTATATTGCCATCAATTAAGCGTACTCACAAATAGCTTCCCAATTCTGGAGAAATCAGGTAGAGAAAACCAAATATGCTCCAAATTCTGTTCCACAAGAGTATATTTTACTCAATTGTTGAAAGTTGTAAATAGTTCAAAAGAAAGATTTTTTGGATGTTGAAAAATGAGACAAATTATTAACAACATTTTAAGCAAAAAGTCAAGAGAAATTACTTCAGTCTTCTTTTAGTTCAGTCCATGCTGTTAACTCCTGTTCCATTTGATACTCACAAACATTTCAGCTATCCATAAGCGTCCTGAAAGTTTTTTCCTTTATTCCAATGTCATGATCTCCAAAGATTTTAGCAGCCTACATTTAAGAGTACCTGTCAAAGTCCTACAGCTGATTTTCAATCACCATTTGAAAAGGATCAAACCAAGACAACAATTGTCTGTAGATGACAAAAAGTCTTAGGAGAGTCACTATTAAAGCTATAATTGAATAGAAATTTTGGTTACTTCTGTGGCATATAGCAATTTAGCATAAAACGTATAACTATTAATAACATATACTAAGTCATGCCTACTGCCTTTAGCTTAAACTAGAGTATCGGGACTGAAAAGTAGGTTGCAGTGAGCTGAGATCATGCCATTACACTCCAGCCTGGAGTGACAGAGTGAGATTCTATCTCAATAATAATAATAATAATAATTTCATATTTTTGTAATTTTGAAGACTTGTTTTGTGGCCATACATATGATCTATCCTTGAGAATAATCCATGTGCTGAGAAAAGAAAATCTGTATTCTGTAGCCATTGGACGAAATGTTCTGTAAATATCTATTAGGTCTATTTGGTCTGTGTGTAGATTAAATCCAATGTTTCCTTCATTTATTTTCTGTCTCAAAGATCTTCCTAATGCAAAAAGTGGGGTTCTGAAGTCTCCAGGTATAATTTTCTTGGAGTCTATCTCTCTCTTTAACAGCATTTCTTTCTATACTAGGTGCTCCAGCATTGGGTGCATATATATTTATAGATATTATAGCTTCTTGCTGAATTGACCCATTTCTACTATATAATGATCTTATCTGTCTGTTTGAGTAGTTTTTGTCTTGAAATCTATTTTGTCTTATATAAGGATAGGTACTCCTGCTCTTTTTGGTTTCCATTTACATGGAATATCTTTTTACATCTCTTTATTTACAGTGTATGTATGTCTTTAGATTTTAGGAAACATATCATTGGGTCTTCTTTTCTAATCCATTAAACCACTGTAGGTCTTTCAATTGGAGAGTTTAGTCTATTTATATTCAGTGCTATTATTGATAAATAAGGAATTGCACTTGTTATTTTGTTGCTTTCTGTGTGTTTTGCAGTGCTTTCTTCCTTCCTTTCTTCCTATCCTCCATTTAGTATAGATAATTTTCTTTGATAGTACATTTTGATTTCTCACTTTTAATTTTTTGTATATCCTTTGCATGTTTTTTGGATTGAGGTTACCATAAGGCTTGCAAATAACATCTTATAATCTATTATTTTAAACTGATGACAACTTAGCCCTGATGGCATAAACTAACAAGGAAAGAGAATACTATTACAAATTCTGTACTTTAATTTCATCTCCTGCTTTTTAACATTTTGTTTCTATTTATATCTTCCTGTACTATGTCTTGAAAAGTCGTTGTAGTTACTATTTTTGATTGGTTCATAGCTTAGCCTTTCCACTTAGAATAAGAGCAGCTTACATACCACAGTTGCAGCATTATAATATTCTGTATTTTTCTGTGTACTTACTATTACCAGTATGTTTTATACCTTCAGGTGATTATTTATTGCTCATTAATGTCATTTTCTTTCTGATTGAAGTATTCTCTTTAGCATTTCTTAAAGGGCAGGTCTGGTATCTGAAGGTGGAATTCTTCAGCTTTTGTTGTCTGGAAATGTCTTTATTTCTCCTTCATGTTTTAAAAATATTTTCATTGGATATACTATTCTAGGGTAGAAATTTTTTGCTTCAGCACTTTAAATATGTCATGCCACTCTATCCTGGCCTGTAATGTTTTCTTCAAAAAGTCTGCTGCCAGATGTATTAGATCTCCATTGTATGTTCTTTTCTTTTCTTTTCTCTTGCTGCTTTTAGAATCATTTCTTTATCCATGATCTTTAGAATTTGATTATTAAATGCCTTGAGTTAGTCTTCTTTGGGTTAAATGTGCTTGGTGTCCTATAACCTTCTTGTACTTGGATATTGATATCCTTCTCTAGGTTTGGGAAGTTCTCTGTTATTATCCCTTTGAATAAACTTTCTATCCCTATTTCTCCCCTCCTCAATAAGGCCAGTAACTCACATTTGTCGATTTGAGGCTACTTTCTAGATCTTGTAGGTTTGCTTCAATCATTTTCATTTTTTCTTTTGTCTCTTTGACTGTATTTTCAAATACCCTGTCTTCAATCTCACTAATTCTTTCTTCTGCATTATCAATTCTGCTATTAAGATCTTTGATGCATTCTTCAGCAAGTCAACCACATTTTTCAACTCCAGGATATCTGCTTGCTTCTTTTTAATTGTTTTAAATTGTTGTTAAATGCATCTGGTAGGATTCTGAATTCCTTCTCTATGTTACCTTGAATTTCTTTGAGTTTCCTCAACACAGCTCTTTTGAATGCTCTGCCCGAAAGGTCACATATTTCTGTCTCGACAGGACTGATCTCTGGTACGTTATTTAGTTTGGTGAAGTCATGTTTCCTGGATGGTCCTGATGCTTCTGGATGTTCCTCAGTATCTGGGCACTGAAGAGTTAGGTATTTATTGTAGTCTTCACAGTCTGGGCTTGTTTATACCTGTTATAATTGGATTTGAATGATGAAACCCTAGGGATTCTGGATCCACTAGATGTTGCTATAAAAAGTAATTTTAACAAAAGCCTTGTGGTCTAGTCTCTTAGAAGAAATACCTTTTGTCTCATCCCATGTTACTATATTACCTGTTACTGAGTGGTACCCAGCATTTTCTGGATATATGTTTTTATTTTTCTCTGCAGCTAATAGGGAGCCATTGATGATGCCTTATTGGCCTAGTGGAGTCTTAATGGCTAGAAATCTTCCTTTGTTTCTCTTCCTTTCTCCTGTTTTCTGTATGTTGACTGACTCACTACTCAGGTGATTTGCCTAGGAAAGAAATCATGAATTAAAAAGTCAGCATTATTTCTTGTGGAGATCAAATTCAATTGTGAGGAAAGCAGGGTGACACTGTTACTTCAGATTATGTGTGAATTTCAATAATAGAAGTAGATGGACTCATAAATAATTGCCAACATCTTTTACAAGAAGACTCATCAGAGAGCTGCCAGCCTGTCTGCCAAAGATACTATTTTCTCAGGGTCTGTCTCATATTGTAAAGGATGAAAATACTGGTACATTGCCAAAGATTGAGAGTCTGGAAGAGAATGTGTACTTTGGAGTCAAACAGCCCTGAGCTCAACTGCTTACAATCTGTGTGAACTTGGACTTGTCACTTAATCTTCACAGGCCTCAAATTTCCCATCTGTTGGGGATTGTGCTTTGTGGGGTAGTTTTGAACATTGCATGAGATAACACATGTACAGGGCTTAGCCAGATTCTGGCACATGAAAAGTATGCAATAAATTCTAGTTATTATTAAGGTTAGAAGCTAGCCTTTACCTGCAAGTAGAGGTATTCAGAGGAGTTAATACAGCTAAGCAATTCAGTCCAAGAGCCTCATTAATTTCTTCCTACTCTAAAACATTCAATATCCACATTTACCACTCAGCCTGAGTATGAGAATTTTCTTAACTGTTTCTCACTTTATTTCTGCTTTCTTCTGTATTTCATAAAAACAAGTTCTTGTTTTTCTGAGCTATATATTTTCTCCCCTGAATACATCCATACTCATGCCTTTCATTTCCTCTTCCAAGCCTTCTCTCAAGATCAAAATTTACTTCCCAATATTAAGATTTCTTTCACACCTTTACTTTACATGTTTTCTCTATCCTTTTATTTTTTTCAAGTGGTTCCTATGATTCACTTCCTTCAGGTGTAAAAAATTAGTGCAAAATCTCTTTGAGCATAAACTTTCCAAATAGGTGATATCCTGAACTTCAAACAGGTAAACCTTCCTCACACTCACTCTCCCCAACCCTCAATTTATGCAAATGTTCCTTCTACTCTAAAACAATGAATTTAGGATTGCATCTCTGTGCATTTTTCCCACAATTTTCACAGTGCAAACAATTATGTTATCCATACACATCATTACCATTTGTCTAGATGGTAGACACCTTAAGGGCAGGAATTATGATTGATGATGTATCCTTTCAAAAAAATGAAAAGACCATGATATACTGAGAAAGCCATCTGTAGAAAAACATCTTTGAGAGCCAGGCAGAAAGTGCTCAGGCATTTTAGGTAAGAAAGGCCAGATAATACTCAACTGCCTGCATGTTAAATCCTCATGCCTTTTGCCTCCCAACACTTTAAAGACAAAACTAACCCTACAGGCAGTGGATCTCTGATGGGTAGAGAAAATCCTCCTATGTCATTTTCCTGCTTCCAGATTTAATTCAGATGTAATTAGGCAAAAATATCTATCAGTGTTAAAGGTAGGAGAAGAGATTTATCTACTAAGCAATTGTACACCCTTGGAAAAGTCCCTTTGTCTTTCAACTTCCTTCTCCTCCTCCAGTATAAGGATGGTAATAATAGGAGTACTTATTTTACAAGAGTTGTGCGTTTTAAATGACATGTAAATCAGTTATAACAGGTATAATACATATTATGTACTCAAATAATGTTAATGCTACTATTGATGATGATGATATTATCCAATACTTACTTTGTCTTCAAACCTTCTTTGGAAAGAAAGCCTTTTATACTGAAAATTACTAACTCATCAATCACTTCAACCAGACTACATTTCTGCCATGCAGAAATAACATATATGAATTTTGGACTGGATTTTGAGTGTGTTTGTGTGGGGTAAGCTATTTACCAGTATCCCTTCTGAGGTATTCTGGCCAGGGGGCACCGTTAAGTTTGGTGTCTCACAGGATAACCAAAAACAAGACAGCATCACTAACTCCCAGATATCCCCTATAGTACATATTAATTTCCAGTCCTGAGACTCTAGTTTAAGCTAAAGGCAGTAAGCAAATTGTGTCAGGCAAGTATATTCAGACCTTTTTAACCACTCACTAAATTCTTTTCCGGGGAAAAAAAATAAAAAAAAAAAAAAAAAAAAACTAGTGTAAAGAATAATATTTTGCCATTTCAGGTAAGGTTAATATTCCAATGATTAAGATTAACATAGCAGCTTAATGAGGCATAATCCTGGTCCTTGGAAACTTTCCTAATCAATGGAAAGAGTTCTCTATCATCTTGGTTTTTTATTTACCTCTCTCTCTTTCACTGTTTCTCTCTCTCTCCCACTGTTTATCTCTCTCTCCTTCTCTACTATTCTTTATTATTTTGTAAACAATATAAGATTTTAATTATATACATAGACAATAGCTAAAAGCCAAAAATGAAAATACATACCACATCCTCCCTAACACAAGCACTGCTACTATTTTGCTATGTGACCTCCCTGAAGCTTGCTTTTGCTGTGCAGTGGATTGTTTGCATAGCTGCAATCATATTGGGACAGTGTGATGTAATAGGAGAAAAATGGGCCGTGGGTCAGACAAAGCTGAGTTCAAGTCCTGGCTTGTAGTCATGAGTTGTGTGTTTGGCCTAATTTCTTAATCTCTCTTGGCTTCTATTTCTTTATCTGGAAAATGAAAGTAAGTGATACCAGTTGGGTACGGTGACTCATGCCTATAAATCCAGCACTTTGGGGGACCAAGGCAGGTGAATCACTTGAGCCCAAGAGTTGAAGACCAGCCTGAAAAACATGGTGAAACCTAATTTCTAAACAAAATACAAAACAATTTACCAGGTGTGGTGGCACACATCTGTAGTCTCAGCTAATCAGGGGACTGAGGTGAGACAATCACCTGAGTCTGGGAGGTTGAGGCACCAGTGAGAGCCATGATCATGCCACTGCGCTCCAGCCTGAGTGACACAGTGAGTCCTTGTCTCAAAAAAAGAAAAGAAAAAGGAAAAGGAAAGAAGTGATACCTATTTCACAGACTTGTAGTGAATTTTATGGGAAATAACATGCATAAAGATGCTCAGCAGAGAATTTCTAATTCCAAAATGGAAGTGTAGAAGCAAGGTGGCTTCACTGCCCACCCTCCCCAACAGAAAACGAAAAACAAATATACAACATCAAGGTTATCACCAGAAATACCCCCAAAACTCAAATATGAGAATAAGACAGTTTCAGGGGCCACAGTGAAGTGAGGAAACTCTGAGAGATGATAACAGCATTCTCTATCTGCAGTACCCTTCCCCTCAATTTGCTTAGCACCAAGTGCATGGAAAATTTCCTCCCAACTCATTATTTCTACACTAGAAAAATTGCAAGTGAGATGGACATCCAACTTTCCCATCATGTTGGGTTCCCTAGCAGGAATTCTGCCCTGGCCTCAACCCATGGATAGTATCACAAGTGCCTGAATGGAGAAATATCCCTGAGGATAGATGAATGCAAAGTGAGGAGGTAAGGCAATCGTCCCCAGCCCTGGAAACTGCTCTGTAACTCAGCCTTAAGGAGACACCAAATGAAAGTAGCTCTAGGAGGTATGTTCCACAGGTTTCCTGGCCATGAACCCCTGGCCAGTCTTCCCATGGGATATACTCTTTGGGACCTCCTGCATTTAAGAAAGGCAATCCTCTGATCATTTACTTCAGCCAAGACAAGCCTTGGCTTAAGGCATAATCTAGTGACAAAAAGGAGGCAACAATCTAGCAAGAAAAAAAGAAATTTAGCAAGTCAATTACCAGGAATCTTTAAGCAAATATACCTAATAAAGAACAAAAGAAGTCAAACAGAGAAGACTAAAATGAATAACTAATCATTCAATGCAAAGATGTAGACTACATCCACAAGACACAATAGCAAATAGGGAACCAGAATTTAGGGAGGTTAAACAAAGCAAGAAGTCATTGGTTGACCCTAGTGAGATGGTGATATGTGAGTTCTCTGACCAATAATTAAAAGTAGCAGTTTTAAGGAAACTCAGTGATCTCCAAGATAATGCAGAAAAGCAATTCAGAGATTTAGGAGAGAAATTTAACAAGGAGGTTCAAATAATGAAAACAAACAAACAAACAGAAATAAGAAATACAACTGTTAAACTGAAAAATTTGTCAGAGTCTCTTAACATCAGGATGGGTTAAGAAGAGGAAATAATCAGTAAGCTCCATACTGGGCCATCTGAAAATACACACTTAAAGGAAAGAAAAAAAAGAATTACAAAGAATAAAGATCTCCTACAGGATATAGATAATTACCTCAAAAGACCCAATCTAATAATTGTTGGCCTTCAAGAGGGAGTGGAGTAAGAGCAAAAGGTAGAGAACTTAATCAAGAAATAATAACAGAAAGTTTTCCAAAACTTGAGAAAGAGACAAATATCCAGGTACAGGAAGAGAACACCAAATAGATTCAACCCTAATAAGACTACCCCAAGGCATATAATAATCTCTCAAAGGTTCAGGTGAAAAAAAGAAAATAACATGAAGTGACAATTCTTCTGGCAACCGACTTCTCAATGGAAACCATACAGACCAGGGAAGAGTTGGACAGCATTTTCAAAGTACTTTAGAAGAAAAAACTAAACAAAACAAAAAAACAAACAAAATGCCTTTCAGGAATACTGTACCCAGCCACTCAATATTAAGGAAAGAAAAGATCTTTCCCAGACAAACAAAAGCTGAGATAACTCACCACCTGTCTTATAAAAAGTGCTAAAGAGAGACAGGTATGTATGGTGGTTCATGCCTGTAGACCTAGCACTTCAGGAGGCCATGGTGGGAGGATTGCTTGAGACCAGGAGTTCAATACCAGCCTGGACAACATAGTGGGAGCCTGTCTCTAAAAAAATTTTGTACAAAAATTTCCAGTGCATGAAGATGCACACCTGTGGTCCCAGGTTTTCAGGATGCTGAGACAGGAGGATCACTTAAGCCCAGCAGGTTGAGGCTGCAGTGAGAGGTAATGTCACCACTGCACTATAGCCTGGGCAACAGAGAGAGACTATATCTCTAAGAAGAATAAAAGGAAATGCAAAGAGAATTCTTAAATCTCAAATTAAAAAAAAGAAAACACTATTGTGCAAAATAAAACATTTAAAGGTTAAAAACCCACTGGTAAAAGTAAGTACACAGACGAACTCAGAGTACCTTATTACTGTAATTGTGACATGTAATTTATGCAGAACTCTAGTATGAAATTCAAAAGAAAAATATATTACAAACAATAATAGCTACAGCAATTTGTTAAGAGATAAGCAATATAAATATATATATAAACTAAAACAAAAAGTCAAATTGTAGGTGGCATAGAATTAAAGTGTAGAGGTTTTATAAAATTTTTTTCTGTTTCTATTATTTTCTTTGTGATCTAATTTGTCATCTCTTAAACGTAATTTGTTGTGTCTATATTTTATGATAATCACATTACAAAAACCTATAATGGATTCTCTAAAAATAAGAAGCAATGAAATAAAACATAGTACCAGAGAAAATCATTTCACCACAAAGGAAAACAGGAAGAGAGGAGTTACAAGACAACTAGAAAACATGCAACAAACTGTTAGTAGTAGTTTGTAATCAATAATAACATTGAATGTAAATGGAATAAATTATCTAATTTGAAAATAGAGAGTTGCTGAATGAATAAAGAAATAAGACCAAATTCTATACTGCTGACAAGAAAGCCATTTTGCCTATAAAGACATATAAAGACTGAAAGTGAAGGAGTGGAAAAAGATAGTTCATGCAACTGGAAACCAAAAAGAATGAGAGTAGTGGTATTTATATCAGATAAAATAGACTACAACTGAAAGACTGTAAGAAGAGGAAAAAATGATCACTAAAGAATGACAAAGAGGTCAATTAAACAAGGGGACATAACAATTATAAATATCTGTGCACCTAAGAACAGAGCTCTCAAGTACATAAAGCAAACATGAATGGATCTAAAGGGAGAGACTGACTGAAAACAATAATAGTAGAGGACTTAAACAGTCCACTCTCAGTAATAGATATATTATTCATACATAAAATTAACAAACAGCCATGGAGTTAAACTACACACTAGACCTATTAGGCCTAACTGACATTTACAGAACATATCACCCACCTGTTGCAGAATACACTTTCCTTTCATTGTAACATGGAACATCCTCCAGAATAAACTATAGCTTAGGCCACAGAACAAGTGTGAAAAAAATTCAAAAATGGAAATAATATCAAGTACATTTCCTGAAAAAAATGGAAAAAAAATATAAATGAATAACCAGAGGAATCTCAAAACATCACAAATATATAAAAAAAAAAATTGTTAAATGCTCTGAGTGACCTGTGGGTCAATGAAGAAATTAAGAAGGAAATTTTAAAACTTCTGGAAACAAATGAAACTGCAAATACAATATATCAAAACCTATGAGATAAAACATAAAAAATACTAAGATGGAAATTTATAACAATAAATATCTATATCAAAAAAGTAGGGATAAAACACTTTAAATAAATGACCAAACAATGTACCTCACGGAACTAGAAAAGCAAAAACAAACCAAACCCAAAATTATTAGAAGAAAATAATAATAAAGATCATAGCTGAAATAAAAGAAATTGAGGCTAAAATATGCAGAAGATCAATGAAACAAAAAGTTGTTTTTTGAAAAGATAAATAAAATCAACAAACTTTATCTAGACTAAGAAAAAAAGAGAAAACCAAATAAATAATACTAGCAACAAAATGGAGACATAACAACTGATACCACAGAAGTACAAAAAAATCATTAGAGAATGTTATGAACAAGTATATGCCAACAAATTTGTAAACCTAGAGGAAATGAATAAATTCCTGGGCACTACAACCTCCCAAGATTGAACCATGAAGAAAATCAAAACTTGAACAGATGAATAACAAGCAATGAGATCAAATCTGTAATAAAAAATATCCCAGCAAAGAAAAGCCCAGAACCTGATGGTTTCCCTGCTAAATTCTATGAAACATTTAAAGAAAAAAACTACCAATTGTATTCAAACTCTTCAAATAAGTTGAAAAGGAGGGAATACTTCCAAAATCATTCTAAAAAGCCAGAATTATGCTGATAGCAAAACCAGAGAAAGACAAAACAAGAAAACAAAGCTACAGGCCAATTTCACTGATTAACATAGATGCAAATATCCTTCCCAAAATACTGGCAAACAGAATTCAACAACACACTAAGAACATAATTCACCATGATTATGTGGGATTCTTCTCAGGGATGTAAGGCATATTAGTCTGTTCTCACATTGCTATAAAGAACTACCTGATACTGGGTAATTTATGAAGAAAAGAGGTTTAATTGACTCACAATTCCACAGGTTGTATAGGAAGCATGGCTGAGGAGGACTCAGGAAACTTACAATCATGGCAGAAGGTGAAGGGGAAGCAGGCACATCTTCACATGGTGAAGCAGGTGAGACAGAGTCAAAGAGAAGGTGCTACAAACTTTTAAACAACCAGATCTCATGAGAACTCTATCACAAGACAGGACTAAGGATAGTGCTAAACCATTAGAAACCACCCCATGGTCCAGTTACCTTCCAATAGGCACCATCTCCAACACTGGGGATTAAAATTCAACATGAGATTTGGGTGAGACCCAGAGCCAAACCATACCACAAGGATAGTTCAACATGTGCAAATCAATAAGTGTAATACATCACATAACAGAACCAAAAACAAAAACCACATGATTATTTCAATAGATACTGAAATAATCTATTATTATTATAGAAAATAATAATATTTTCTATATTATTAGAAAAGCGTTTGATCAAATTTACAATATCTTTATGATAAAAACCCTCAAGAACTGGGATAAAGAAGGAATATATATATATATAAATAATAAGGTCCATATATGACAAGCCCACAGCTAACATTATGGTGAATGAGGGAAAAGTTGAAAGCATTTCCTCTAAGATCTGGGATAAGACATGTATGCCCACCTTACTACTTTTATTCAACATAATACTGGAAGTTTCATCCAGAGCAATCAGACAAGAGAAAGAAATAAAGGGCATCCAAATTGGAAAGAAGGAAGGCAAATTATCCTTATTCACAGATGAGATGATGTTATATTTAGAAAACAATTAAGACTCCACCAAAAAGCCAGTATAATTAACAAATTCAGTAAGATGGCAGAATAGAAAATTGACATGCAAAAATCAGTTTGTATATGCCAAATTTGTATATGCCAACTGTGAACAACTTGAAACAGAAATCAAGAAAGTAATTCATTTTACAATAGCTATGAAGAATATAAAATACCTGGGAATTAATTTAACCAAGGAGGTGAAAGATCTGTTAAAATGGTTTGGCTCTGTGTCCCCACTCAAATCTCAAGTTGAATTGTAATCCCCAGTGTTGAAGGAGAGGCCTGGTGGGAGGTGACTGAGTCATGGGGGTGGACTTCCTCTTGCTCATCTTGTGATAGAGTTCTCGCAAGGTCTGGTTGTTTGAAAGTAAAATCTCCCCCTTCTCTCACTCTCCTCTGGCCATGTGAATACATGCTTGCTTCCCCTTCACCTTCTGCATGATTGTAAGTTTCCTGGAGCCTCTCCAGCCATGCCTCCTGTACAGCTCATAGAACTGTGAGTCAATTATACCTCTTTTCTTAAAAATTACTCAGTATCAGGTAGTTCCTTATAGCAATGTGAGAATTGACTAATATATCTATACAAGAAAAACTGTAAAACACAGATGAAATAAATTGAAGAGGACACAATTGAAAAGATATTTAATATGTATAGACTGAAAGAATACTGTTCAAATGTCAATACTACCAAAAGCAATTTACATATTCCATACAATCCCTATCAAAATACTAATGACATTCTTCACAGAAAGAGAAAAAACAATCCTCAAATGCATAGGGAAACTCAAAAGACCCCGAATAGCCAAAGCAATCCTGAGCAAAAAGAACAAAGCTGTAGGCATCACACTAATTGATGTCAAAATACACTAAAAAGCTAGAGTAACCAATCAGCATTGCAGTGGCATAAAAGACAGACACTTCAATGGAACAGAAGAGAGAACCCAGATATAAATTCATGCATTTACAGTAAACTCATTTTCAACAAAGGCACCAAGAATATACAATGAGGAAAGGACCATCCCTTCAATAAATTGTACTGGGAAGACTGGATAACTATATCCAGAAGTATAAAACTAGGCTGATCCACCTACAGAGTAGCCATTCTTATATTCCTTTACTTTCTTAATAAACTTGCTTTCACGTTGCAAAAAAAAAAAAAAAAAAAAAAAGAAGAAGAAGAAGTATAAAACTAGACCCCTATTTTCACCATATATAAAAAATAATTTAAGAACTGAAACTATACTAGAAGAAAACTTTGGACATTGGTCTGTGCCAAGATTTTATGACAAATACCTGAAAAACACAGGCAACAAAATAAAAAATAGACAAATGAGATTACATCAAGCTAAAAAATTTCTGCATAGCAAAGAAGACAATAAACTAAGTGAAGGGACAACTCACAGAATGGGAGAAAATATTTGCAAACAATCTATATGAAAAGAGAATAATATATGTAAATATTAATTCCTTGTCATATAGATAGGTGAGAATGTATAAGGAGCCTAAACAACTCAATAGCAAAAAATAATAATACAAATAATCCAATTAAAAATTGGCATAAGATATTAATATACATTTCTTAAAAGAAAATATACAAATGGCCTACAGGTATATGAAAAAAATATTCAACATCACTTATCAATCAACAGACTAATGCAAATCAAAGCCATGATGAAGTATCATCTCACTCTAGTTAGAATGGCTTTTATCAGAAAGAGAATACTGAATGCTGGTGAGGACGTGGATAAATGAGTACCCTTATACACTGTCGGTGGGAATGTAAATTAGTACAGCCGCTATGGAGAACAATATGAAGTTTCCTCAAAAAAAACTAAAAATAGAACTATCATATGATCAAGCAATTCCACTACTACATATATACAGGTAGACAGAAAAAAAAAAAAAAAAGGAAATCAATATACTGAAGAGACTTCTGCACTCTCATGTTTATTGCACACTATTCACAATAGTCAAAATATGGTTTCAAACTAAGTGCTCATCAATGATTGAATAAAGAAAATGCAGTATATATACACAATGAAATAGTATTCAGCCATAAAAAATAATGAAATCTTGTAACTTGCAGCAACATAGATGGAACTGGAGGTCATTTTGTTAAGTGAAATAAGCCAACCGCAGGAAGACAAATATTGCATGTTTTCACTTATAAGTAGGAGCTAAAAAAGTGGACCTTATGAAGATGTAGTGTAGAAAGATGCTTACCAGAGGCCAGGAAGAGTAGGAGAGAAGAGGCTTGAAGAAAGGTTGGTTGATGGGTACAAATATACAGTTAGATAGAAGAGATATTAACTATATAGATATAGTTAATATTCATCCATTGGAAATTTCAAACAGGTGGAAGAGAATAATTTGAACATTCTTAGCATAAAGAAGAGATATATATTTATGGTGATTGATATCCCAATTACCATGATTTGGTCTTTGCACATTATATGAATGTATCAAATTATTACATGTACCCTGAAAACATGTACATCTATTATGTACCAATAAAAAACGTTCAGCACATATAAAGTAGTTTTCATATAATCATTCCATTTCCTCACTGATTGATGATACCTTATTTGTTCATTTAGTCAATAAATAGTTGTTGAATGTCTACAATATGCATCTTGTATCATTTATATAGTTATTTTTTTATGCAAGGACCTGTTTGAGTACTGTGTAAATTTTTTTTTACTTATCCTTTCACATACCACCATGTTTTAACTCCCACACCCTTACAATATCTTTTCTAATATATGGTAGAGATGGTCCCTTCTCAGTGCCCTTCTTTACGTTACTGACCCCGATTGCATTACTGCCTGTTTATTCTTGTAAATTAACAATTAACTAATGAGATTATTTAATGAACTAAGTAAATATTTAGTTTAATATTTACTAACTTTTAATACATGAAGTTCATGTTCCTCTTTTTAAGTTGTGTGAAATTGCTGTAAAGTGATAAAGTATTTGGCATTAGCTAGGACTCTGCTCAATATTCTGCACATTTAAACTGAGTCTTAACCATAGCCATTGAGCTAAAATCATGGCCTGGTCTTTAGTGGTAGCTAAGGAGGAATAACAGGTAGTCCCAGAGCATGATTATAAACTAACATTAGAATCCCTACTGTAGCATTTGACCCATGACAGTTTCTTCATTTGTAAAATCCAAATAATATTCCTAGTTCATGGAGTTGCCATGGGCATTGAATGAGCTAATACAGGTAAAGCTCATGAGACCTACTAAGTGCTCAATAAAAGATAACTGGCTAAAGGCACAGAAAGATAAATACCACATGAGCTCATTTATATGTGGAATCTACAAAAGTCAAATTCATATAAAGAGACTAGAAGGTGGTTACCAGGGATCAGAGGGCGGGGAAAATAGGGAGATGTTAGTCAAAAAGTAAAAACTAGCAATGATTTAAATAAATTCTGGAGACCTAGTGTACAGCATGGTGACTCCAGTTAATATATTGTATATTTGAAATTTGCTAAGGGTCAATATTAGATTGGTGCAAAAGTAATTGCAGTTTTACCATTAAATGTAATGGTAAGAAAACACAATAAAAACTGCAGTTACTTTTGCACCAAACTAATAGTATTATCATCACAAGAAAAGGAATGTTAAGTGATGGATATGTTAATTAGCTTGATTATGGTAATGATTTCAAATGTATGCATGCATCAAAACAGCACATTTTACATGTTGAATATATACAACTTTTATATATCAGTTATATCTCCATAAAGCTGAAAAACAAAAACAAAACAGGCAAAAAAAGATAGTTGGTTAAAACCAATGTGACTTTGTATTGAACTCAGAGATTAAGTAACTAAGTCAAGTTACACAGCTAGTACACAATAGATCTGTTACCTGAACCCAGGCTTGTTTGGCTCCAAAGCCCTTGTTCCTCTTATTATATCACACGGTATTAATATGATTCCAGCCATGTATACAAGCAATTAACTGCACTGCAAAAGGAAGCCTCCCAGTAGGTACTGAATGAAAAGAGAGCTATTTATGAACTATATATTATTTTTGAATTGCAATATGGCCCCCAATCTTCCAAATCAACACCATCCTTCAAGCCTTTTTGTGCTAGACTGTACACCTGAAAGACAGTCCTACACCATTTATAAAGTCTACCTCAACTAATTTACCAGAATTCAGGCAGAATAGAACACTAGGTAACAGATTGTAGAGCCACACTTTATAGGTTGAAATTCAGATGTTGCCACTTGTCAGCTTTGTAACTTTGGGCATATTTCCTGACTGTTCTGGATCTCAATCTTGTCATCTTTAAGATGGCATAAAAATAGTATCACGCTCAATGAAATTGTTGGATTAAAAGGGTTAAGAGTTTTAGGAACTTAGAATATATGTGTCACATATATAGGTGCTCAGTAAACACTAGGTTTTATTATTATTTGTCCCTCTTTATCCTGATTTTCCACAGCATCTTTCATACCATCATGTGTGACGGTACACACACGAGATGGAAAGTCCTAGAGTACATGTACAATTTTACTTAATTATAAAGTGTTTTGTATTTTTCTGTTAAATGTGTGTCATGTCTTTTCAACTAGATTGAAAGCTCCCAGGTATAGGAACAAGGTATTGAACTTTGAATCCCTCGCAACATTTAGTACATTGCTGGGCACAGGGTGCTTGCTGAACAAATCCTTATGTATCGAAAGTACGGCACTCCTGCCAGCTCCACTGCCCCCTGGTCTAAAACTGAGGGAAAAAGAAATTAGAAATTTTGGACCCTGTCCATTGCCCTGGACCATGGTCCAAGGAAGTTATGGCATATGGCCTGATTCTTTTTCTTTCCCATCCATTTTAAACAGATTTCATGGAAATTTAATGCTGGTCTTTGTGCAAAGCAGTCAGAAAGAACCCTTGGTGTCTGTTAAAATAATTTACAGTAACCTCATCATCTCCCATTGTTCTACAGAGCCACATTAAAGCTTCCATCCCTGAAAACTAATGGCCAATCTCCCGGAGCTCTGTGACTTGCTTCATTAGTTTCATGATTCTCTGGGATGCAGGACACAGGAGCAGAGACAATGTAATTGGGAATCCTATCTTCTGCACACAAAACCTGCAGGCCTATACTTCAATGGCTCTTAGCTGGATGCAATTGGTACTGGTTCTCTGCAACATAATTTCAGGAGAGGTCTAAAAATATGATGGAAACATCTCAAGGTGCAGGTATAGGGAATGGAAAATAATGAGGTTGGTGGTAGGTGGGTAATAGTGGATGATCTCTTGTGGTAAAATAACCTGTAGGTATTTTGCTAAGCCTGGGTGGAGGTTTGCAAAATTGAGGAGATTGCCAACCCATACAATGCCATCGATCTCAGCAAGCAGAGATTGGGTCATCTAAATTCAGGATCTGAAGCTAGGGAGCCTGGATGTAGATCTTGGCTCTGCCTTTTAAAGTTATGTGAATTTTCTTTTGGAAAAAAGGAGCAAAGGATCAGAAAACAGATACTGAAGTTAAAAACACATAGGAAATTAACCCAAAAGCCCCTATTGCTTTAGCTTTTGTTATCTGAGATGTGTGACAGTATCACTTGCTGCTCTCACTCTAAGCTGCTGGAGAGCCAAGACCTTGAGAAAGGCATATCGAAGATACTCAATAAAGTGTCAAAACGAGTGCTTTCTGCTCATAGTTTGTAGCTGTGTATAATGTAGCATTGCACAATTAGGAAGATGACTTATAGCTACCAGCATAACAGCAAACCCAGCAGTTTCAACCAAACATAATTTTGCTCTTTACTCTCATTCATACATAGCCTATACTTTCTGTAAAGGCTCAGATCAGGCCTCTTTTCTTCTACAAGGTCATTAGTTTCCACTTTCTCTGGAGTCCTGTTTCCCCAACAACCTATTAAATTTTCATCTTAATGTAAGACAGTGTGGGTTTTGGCGGGAAGGAAGGATGATGGTCCACACATGAGATGGGTTATTTACACACACACATATACTCACAACCATGTGGACTACTTTTGTGAGTTATTTAAATTTTTATCTACATTAGCTCAAGGAACCACACTCATCATTTATCCCTCACTCTGTACTGTTGAAGACATGTTCCAAGATACTAGGTAGAAAAAAAGGTGGTTGTTTTAGAGCATATTTTTTAAAGTAATTAATTTGGCTCTAGTGCCAATAAGAACTCTCTATAGTTTCCTCATTATCTCTTCCTGTGGTTTTCAGAGTTGCCTATCAAGAGAGTTATTAATACAGAACATGTGAGGACATGTTGGATTTTCCATTTACTGAGAAGAACTCAAAAGGCACAGATAGAAATAGACTGCAAGCCTCTCTCTCAGACAGACTCTGCCAAAGTATGGCACTTCTGCCACCTCCACTGGCCTCTTGGTCTAAAGTTGAGGGAAAAAGAAATTAGAAATTCTGGAGCCTGTTCATTGGCCTCGACCATAGCCCAAGGAAGTCATGGCATCTGGCCTAATCCTCTTTCTTTCCCTTCCACATTAAACAGATTTCATGAAATTCATTCTGTATGGCAAGAATTTATTTTAAATTTGCGTGGCACTTCAGAATTTATTAAATGTTTCCAAATACATGATCACATTTTAGATCTTAAAACCCCATGAAGTGGTGAGAAAACTATTAACCTTAGTTTATAGACAAGGAGAGTCAAACCAAGAGAGATTAAGTACCTTACCCATGTTCAAATAACTCATAATGACAGAACTGAGAATCACATTCAGATTTTAAGATTTGAAGTTCAATGATCTCTCTACCTGTTTGTCAACAAACCACCTCTTAAAACTTTCCTCTCTTCTGGGGCCTAAACCTCATCAATTACATGTTAATCTTTAATCATCACTCAAATGCTTCCTAGTTTTAGGCATTCCAAAGAGACTGAGTATAGATCTCTGAACCATATTTTTACCTTGGTTTGGAGCTTGCTTGTTATTGTTTGGTTTTGTTATACCTGACCCTCAACATCATGTCAGATTTACAGAACTAGCATTTGTATAATACCATTTTATGAGATCGTTATATTTCAGGTCGCAGCTCAACAAGAGGCTATCACTCTGGAAAAATCTCTCAATAATCAAGTGAATGAAATAGCCTAATCTTGGATGTAGTCAGCCTCTTTTCCCAGTCCACGGCCCCCACCCAATGCTTACTCATTGAGCTTATGAATCATGTCCACGGGGACAGAGATACAGGTTATGCAAAGACTACTGTCCCTAGTGAATGCCCAAAATGCTATCAGCAGAGGCCCATGCTAAGCCCCGAGTTGGGCCCCATTCTGCAGAAACCAAATAGCCACCAGGTAGCAGGTTGATTACTGTAGATGCCCTCCATTTTGGAGGGGGAAGCCATCTGTCCTCAGTGTAAATAGTACTTACTCTGATAAGGATTTGCTTTCCCACCCTGCAATGTTTCTGCCGGCACTACCACCCATAGACTTAATGAATGTCCATTTTATTGCCATTGTATCACAGATACACCAGGAAGAGATATTCTGGCAGAACAGTTCAGCAGCCTATTAAAAATTCAGTCAAAGTTTCTAGGAGCCAACACCTGAAAACTGGAGGTGCTATTCTACAGGAAGTGTCATATGATATGAATCAGTGGCCAAAAGACAGTGCTGTTTCTATCATAAACAGTATTCTTGAAACCAAGAGGTAGAAGTTGAAGTGGCTTTTATCAATATTACATCTAATAGCTAACTCACAAAATTATATGATATGATTCTGCGGTTTAGAGATTTCAGTACTTTAGGGAAGTATGCCTCCTCTAGGATGGACAACAACATCTCTATTATCCAGAAGATGAGACAGCCACCTGTCTATTTTGGATTGCTTATGCCATTAGAGCAACAGCAGCCAAAGTAGGAGTTTCAGGGCTCGATGGTGTCACATGAAGTTGCAGCTGTGGAGTGGAGGTAGAGAAGAATATGTTTTGGACACAGAGGATCCTTCCAGGAACCTCTTTCTCCTGCTATTTCAGTAGTGAAAGTTAAAAGGGAAGGTTTGAATAACCACATGCAGGCAGGACCACTGAGGACTGTGATACATTAGGAATGAAGGTTTAGGTCATGACTAAGATAAGAATTTTGATCAGCTTAGGTGCTGATTGAGGGCAAAGAAAACATGGACTGAGTAGTAGAGGAAATTTTACAAAAAGAAGACTATAACATCTGCCTAAGCTTTATCCTTGCTGCAACATATCCCTTTCTCCATCTTAGTCTGTTTTGTGTTGCTATAAGGGAATACCTGAGCCTTGGTAATTTATAAAGAAAAAAGGTTTACTTGGCTCACAATTCTGATGCCTGGACAAGTTCAAGATTGGGCATCTGGTGAGATTCTCAGGCTACTTCTACACATGGCAGAAAGTGAAGGGGAGCCAGAGGGTGCAGAGATCACGTAGCAAGAAAGGAAGCAAGAGTGGGACAGAGATGCCAATCTCTTTTTAACAGCCAGTTCTCGCAGAAGCTCATAGGGTAAGAACTCACCTCTGAAGAAGGGCATTAATCTATTCATGAGGAGTCTGCTCCCATGACCCAAACACCTTTCTTTAGGCCCCACCTCCAACATTGGCGATCAAACTTTAACATAAGATTTGGAGAGACAAATATCCAAATTACAGCACCCTTCCATTATACTATTTTACATACAGTGATTAACTTTATAACATAGTCTCTAGTGTACAGACTATCAAGATGAAATTGTGATGAAACCAGAAAATGAATATATGCCATCCAAAGATCCTGGACTTAAGAGCTAGCTATAGTAACTGGTCAGAATTTGAAATGCCACCCTTTTGCATGTTTTCACTTATATCGAGGAAAAATTGCATTATGTTATGTGGGACATTAGTTGTTGTGAAATTTAAGTATGAAAAAAGGATATATGTTGTTACTATTCAGCCAAAAATGTGAAGTAAAGAGGAAATTAGACATTCTTTTTGGCCACTGTCTTAGGATTGTTTCTCCAGGAGATACTCTGTTTTAAAAATTAATTCATTTAATTGACAAATAAATATTGTATATATTTATCATTTACATGTTTCAAAATATGTATACATTGTGGAATGGCTAAGTCAAGGTAATTAACATATGTATTATCGATCATGTTTTTTTTGTGTGTGATGAAAACACTTAAAATCTACTCTCCTAGTAACTTTCAATAATACAGTACATTGTTATTAACTACAGTCACCATGTTGTTCAAAGATCTCTTAAACTTATTCCTCCTATGTAATTGAAATTTTGTATTCTTTGACCAGGAGCAGGATTACCACTGCCCTTAGCCCCTGGTAAACACCATTCTATTCTCTACTTCTAGGGTTTCAAATTTTTAAGATCCTACACGTAAGTGGGATTGTGTGGCATTTATCTTTCTGTGCCTGGCTTATTTCACTTATATAATGTTCTCCGGGTTCATCCATATTGTCACAAATGACGGGAGTTTCATCTTTTTAAAGGCAAAATAGTATCTCATTATGTATATGCACCATATTTTCTTTATCCATTTATTCATTAATGGGCACATATATTCCATATCTTAGCTATTGTGAATAATGTTGTAATGAATGTAGAAGTGCCAATAATTCTTCAAGATAATGATTTTATTTCCCGTGGATGCATACCCACCCGACAGTAGGACTGTTGAGTCATAAGGTAGTTCTATTTTTAATTTTAAAAGGAACCTCCACACTGTTTTCTATAATGGCCATACTAATTTACATTCCCACTAACAGTGTGCAAAGGTTTATTTTTCTTCACATCCTCTCTAAAACTTCGTTTTTTTATAATAGCTGCTGCTCTAACAAGTGTGAAGCGATATCTCCTTGTGGTTCTTCATTTGTGTTTCTCTAATGATTAGTGATTTTCGGTAATTTTTATATACCTGTTGGCCATTTGTATGTCCCCTTTTGAGAAATGTCTATTCAGATACTTTGCCCATTTAAAAAATTTTTTTTTCTTACTGTCAAGTTGTTTGAGTTCCTTCTGTATTTCAGATATTAACCTCTTATCGGATGTATAGTTCACAAATATTTTTTCCTATTCTGATTGTTGTCTCTTCACTCTGTTGATTGGTTCCATGGCTTTGCATGGGCTTTTCAGTTTGCTGCCATTCCATTTATGTTTCCTTTTATTGCCTGTGCTTTGGGGTCAATATGCAAAAAAAAAAAAAAAAAAAAAAATCATTACCAAAACCAATGTTATGGAGTTTTCCACTATGTTTTCTCCTAGCAGTTTTACAGTTTCAAGTCTTACATGTAAGTCTTCAAAGTATTTTGAGTTGAATTTTGTGCATAGTGTAAGATAAGGGTCTGATTTCATTCTTCTGTATTTGAAAATCCAGTTTTCACAATACCATTTATTGAAGAGATTCTCTTTTCCCAGTTGTGTGCTCTTGGCACCTTTATCAAAATCAATTGGCCATAAATGTGTGGATTTATTTCTGGACTCTCCCTTCTGTTCCATTGGTTTCTGTGACTGTGTTTATGCTAATACCATGTTGTTTTAGTTACAATAGCTTTGTAATATATTTTGATGTCAGAGAGCGTGATGGTTCTAGTGGTGGTCTTTTATGGTTCCATATAAATTTCAGGATTGTTTTTCCTACTTTCATGAAAAACATCATTGCAATTTTTATAGGGATTGCATCAAACCTATACATTATTTGGGGTAGTATGGACATTTTAACAATATTAATTTTCCAATCCACATAATGAGATATCTTTCTACTTATTTGTGTCTTGCTCAATTTCTTTCATCAAAGTTTTATAGATTTCGGTGTATAGATCTTTACCAAGAGATAGTCTGATGTAAGTGATTTATCAGGAGAATATTCTCAGGGGAATCCAGTGAGGGAATTAAGAAATCAGGATATAAAAAGAGACGGGGCCAAACAAGCATGTGATTTCAGATGATATCTAGTTTTAATTTTATCCCACAGTTAATTACTTGTGTATAAAATGCTCTGAAAAGCCTGTCCTATTTTGAGATAAAGGATTGGGAATTTTGTACCTAATTAGCCATTAGCTATGGACAGGCTTCGGAGAAAGACACAACTCTTGAGCACCTTCAGGTGATATGACTCAAGTTGCCCAAGGATAAACCTACAGAGAAGGTAATAAGTGTGAGCCTTCAGCAACAGCTACCACTGCAGCTGAAGGGTGGGCACATCAAACCAGTAAATGGGATCACTGGGGATCTGGATGGAGAACCTACAATGTCATCTAGAGCTGCTCAGCTCTTTTGAACACCCTTCCCCTGTTTTGGGAATTCCTTACTTTAAAAGTCCCAGACTCCTCAAAAAACCAGATAATTGCTTTTGAAGCCTCCCTGCTGCTAGAGTTGAGGCATGTAATCTATTCACCTTCAACGAAATGCACTTACTCAGAGCTTGAATTAGAAGTTAGTGATGCAGAGAAACAGAAACTATATGAAGTCCATTCTGGCCACGGCAGTGTCCGTCCCATTTAGTTGGCAGAAGCAGCAGTCACGAAGGTTCTAGTGGTAGCACCTGGTGCTCACAATAAGTGATATTGGCAGTTGTCAATGCCCTGTAGCCAAAGACTGCCAGAAACATAGTAGTTGAAAAAGTTGGGTTTATCTCTCATTGCTTTTAGAGCAAATGCACAACAGTTCAGGGAGAATGATAGAGGGGACTTATTTTCTTTTTCATACTAACATCTCTTGCTCTTTAAATAGTGGTCGACACATAGTAGACCCACATTAAATATTTGTTGAATAAATGGATGAATGATAAGTAGATGAATAAATGAATGAATATTTCCAACACTCCCTATGGAAAGAGAACAAAAAACCCTGCCTAACTTCAACAATGTATTTCTTGCATTGTTTTGTGTCTTCCAGAAGCATTCCACTGCTCCCCAACTCTTCAGGAAGAGGCTTATTTCTTAGGCTTTCAGCTTGCTGCTGACAAGTTCTTCTGTAGCTTCAGTTGAACTTGTATTGTGCAACCAGCCCAAGAGACACTGCACATAGCTCCGTATTCTAGGCCAATTACACTCAGCTGAACTAAGGTATTAATTAGGACACAGGCAGGAAGTGTTCTCAGATCTGTAGCTAAAGTAGAAGGTTTTCTTTGAGTCAGGAACAGTTTCCAGGGAGCAGAGAAGACATACATATAAGTCAACTTATTAGCATTAGGCTTGAATTTAGGGGTAATTTTACCTCCATATTTTTGAGTTGGGGGACAAGCCTCCTGTTTGTTCTGTTTACAAGAACTGTCAGATATAATTCATTCTAACAGTCATAATAGGCCATCCATTTTCCCTGAAACTGCCTACATTTGCCTAGAAAGTTTTACTTAAATACTACATCTCACCCTTATCCCAACACACACACACACACACACACACACACACACACACTTGCTAAATCCCTTACTCAGCAAGGTAGCTATTGTTGCAATTGTTTTGAGAACAAGAAGTGCCTTGTTAGTAAGTGGCTTTGGGGTTTTCAGTGATACTTGGGGAAATCAGAGAGCTGAGTTAGGTTGTGGGACATGAGGAGGAAATTATAGAATATAGAAAAATGATTGAGGGCTGAAGGCAGGTTGCCAATAGGGAGGTGAGGGATAAGGAAAACAAAGTGCCCATTTCCCATTTTATTTAGGGCCATTACTGGACCCTTCCCTCCAAGGATTTGATTGACGGTAACTATAAATAGATCAAACTGACCTGCTAAAGTGTGGATTTTGATAACAATCTTAAAGTGGGAATAATAATAATAGTTTACCTTATTGGGTTGTTGTGAGGATTAAAGGGGTTAACATATGTACAAACACTTATAACAAACAGTACTCGGCACACAGTAAGTGCTATATAAATCATAGCTATTATCATTATTATTATTACTATATCATCATCAGGTTGAGTGTATTTTAAATCATTCACACCATTTCTCTCTATTCTCTGGAGGTTTGGGCCTTGGGAAACACCTTCCTGTACTGATTTACTTCCTTGCATAGACAAACAAGTGCTGGGAATTTGAGCTATCTGGAATTGGAACAGAGCCAAGTATAGAACTATGATCCTAGGGAAGGACTCGAGGTCCAAGAAGTACCATGGAACAGGGGTCACAAACAGATCTCTAGTATTAGAAATGGGTTTTGTGATGTGTATACTTTAGCTATCTGTCTCAATGTACCTCGTAAAAAATCCCTACCCTAGACATGCAAGTTTAAATTCTGGGGGTAGCACACAAGAATCTGCATTTCTAATACAGTGCAAAAGTTGTGTTGACAGATATAAGAAATAAAAATACAGAATGTCCAATTGAATGTTATGTTCAGATGAACAACAAAGCATAGTTTATTACAAATATGTTCCAAATGTTGCAAGTGCCATACTTATACTATTATTTGTTACATATTTGAAAAATTATTTGTTGTTTATCTGAAATTCAAATTTAACTGGGTGTCCCGTATTTGGTCTGGCAGAGTATACCTGATTCTGAGGAACTCTGAAATTAGATAATCACTCCTTTAGAGGAACTTGAGTTCTGGACAAACTCCCTTTCCAAGAATTTGTGTGAAGGAAACTGGAGAAGGAGGCAGTTACTGAGACAGTGGTGTGAAGTGGGGGCTTTGGTCAAAGGGAAATAACAAAGTACCTAGTTTACTAGAACTAAACTGAATCAGAGAAGGACAACGAGGCAGAGGTAAATGACTTCAAGTCACCCAACCAGGACCCTTTAAATTGGAACCAAGGTCTGGAGTTTTCCTAAAGCAGTAGTTCTCAATGGGTAGAAAAGAGCCTTTTCCTAAAAACACATATTACAGGGCCTCATCCAATAAATTATAAAATGAGGGTTCTGGAGTAAGTGATTTTCTTCAAAAAGCATTTCACATATTTCCAGTATCACTCCCCTGCCTCATTTTGAGGACCACTATCAGAGACATAGCTTGCAAACAGAACAGGAAGTCAATCCAATCCTTATGAAATGTGCCTGTTGTCTCTATCCTGACTCAGCAGATAGTAGATTTCTTCAGTACCACCTAGCCAGCCATTTTCTACCCCTACCATACCACAGGTTCTTTGCTCCATTTGTAGAAAGACAAGCAACTTTATAACCCTTGCAGCCCTGTGCCCATTCCCTTTCATCCCGGCTATTGCCAAGATCTTAGCAGGCACTAGAGTGCAGCAATGCTTATAAGTTTGAAGAAACTGGACAGAGAGCTGGATCAATTTTCCTGACAGAGATATATTCTCAAAGTTCTCCTACTTGTCAAGTGTATGTCAAGTGTGTGCTGTTTTTATAGGCCTTGTTTTCCACAGCCACATACCATCCATTGCATAGTGCTGTTATCAGCCCAGCACAGCTAGGTTCTGCCTCCTGCCTACTGTCTTATCACATTTTCATTATGACCCAAATGTCAGCACAGAGGGTTTACTTTCTGTTGGATTAAGAAACAAGTTATTCTGATGAGACTTCAATTCTCAGTCCTGCAAAAATGAAAGGAGCGCCTTTTTATGGGAAGGCCTGACAGAATACTAGTGCCAATGTCTTGGTTTAATTGCTGTTTTCCACTGATTGTGCTGTCCACCAGTCCCAGGTGTGGCATCAAAGGGATGCTTCCTGGCCAAAAACAAAAGCTTTGTCTTAGCTGCTCTCCAACCCCACCCTCAGCCCAGCACCACCAAAGCCCTTTGGAAAATGGACCAGAGTCTACAGCGTCAGCTCATTATGAAGTGACATTCCAGGCTTTCCATAGATTAATTGGCCACTGTTACGACAGAATAGAGGCCATGCAACAGCCAAACAGGGAAAACACACACATACAGACAGATGCAAACACACATACTTTTTATTTCAAAACATGGCAGAATTGAGTTCTACAAAATGCATAGGTAAAAACCAAATACCATATACCCAAATGAGGAATATTCCTCATAATAATGTGCATTAGTATTCCCCATGGCACTGGCCAATTTGTCTTATATGAGAGTTATTCATGTCATCTTATTTGTCCCCATATGCTTCTGGACTGTGATCATGTCTTCTTATTTGTCCCCATATGCTTCTGGACTGTGAAATCTTTGAGGGTTAGGTCCATGTCTTTTTTCATCTCTGTTATTTACTCACAGCACTTAGCATAAGGCCTGGCTTAGAGCAGGCACTTTATAAATGTTTATAAAATAGAAGCAGTGGCAGAATACAGAAAGAAGGCCAACAGAAGACAAACTGTGGGGCAACTTTCAAATCTGGACCAGTGTCAGCAGTTGAATCCAAAGTAGAAAAAGCAATTATAGACCAGAAGAAACGGTGATGAAAGAGTATAAAAATATGCAGACTGAAACTTTGACCAACATTTGAGCTGGAAGTGCTCTTTTCCTATCAGGAAAAATTACAGGAAAATTCAAACCACTTATGTCACCTGCCATCAAGAAGATATTTTTAAATGAGGAGACATTAATGAAGACAAAATGAAAAGGAAAATATCATCTCAAACTTTTCTCAGTTCTACATTTGCATTATTGCTATTCTCCCTCTTTCTTTCCCCTGCCTATGAAATTCTGTCCGTTCTTTAAGGCACAGTTCCACAGGTCTCCAGAATGTTGTTGAAATTCATGTTTTGTTTCTGGTCTCAATCCAAGTAAGCCCTGCTTTGGGGGAACAAGACTCTCATGTCTTTGATGGAAGTCAACATGTCTTCTGTTTCTCTTTTTGATACTCTAAGCACCTAGAATTGTGTTGTACCTACTATAGGGACTTAATAAATATTTGTTGTTTGCCTGATTTACAGTGAATAGAAAACTAACTCTGCAGACTGCTGGAGATAATCCCTCTCCTGTGGAAACAATTTTAATTTGACTTCATTAAATAGCTTTCTGTGTGAGAAAGCTAGGCTCTTCTCACATGGAATAGCCTTATTACCCTTTGGGGATGTTTTTCATTGCCTAGCGGAACAGCAAGTCTGTTATGATTAAGGAATAGAAGGCATATGTACCTCTGGTGTGGGAAGTTGGAACGAGTGACATAAAACTCTTCAGTGAGATGACTGATGGTTTATGTTTCCTCTTTAATCAAGAAAAAGGGACTAGAAGCTATGGAAGAAATTTTAGAGCCTATATCCCTCGATTGTTAAATCACAGTAACAGGAATCTGGCTTATTTCAAAGAATGGTCAGAGGCCACACAGGGATGATGTACTAAAAGATGGAAAGAAAATTAAAGGGAGTAGGACGTGTTCAGAGCACAACTGATCAAAAGTAGGCATAAAGAATCCTGCCAGGGAAGTAGAGCCCAGGTGATCAAAATTGTGGAGAGAAGAGGAGCCCAAATTCCAGAATTTTCCACATGCCTGATACAGGACAGCGCAGTAGGAAGCCTTCGAAGATTCCCCACATCTTGCAATGATCTCTGTCTTCTAGGATTTGCATTCTTGTGTAATTTTCTTCTGTTGTATAATCTACTCTCCTAGTTTGTAGACTGGATCTAGTAACTTGCTTGTAACTAATAGAAAATAACAGAAATGAAGGGATATTACTTCTGAAATTCAGTTATAAATGATTTTGACTTCCATTGTCTTTGTACACTTTCTCTTGCTTTCTTCTGCTTGCTTACATTGATGAAGCCAGCTTCCACGTTACGAACTGCTCTACAGAGAGGCTCACATGGCAAGGAACACAGAGCACCTTCTGGCTCTAACCCACAGCCAGTGAGGATCTAAGGCCTTTAGTCCAAGATCTGAATCCTGCCAACAACCCCTGAGTAAGCTTGATAGCACTGTCCCACTAGAACACAGAGGTGCCTGTGGCTCTGGTTAACTCCTTGTTTGCAGACTTTTGAGAGACTATGAGTCAGAGAACTAAACTAAGCAACCCTCAGATTCCTGATCCACAGATACTGTGCAATGATAAATGTGTGATATTATAAGCTGCTAACATTTGGGGTATTTTGCTACACATGATGAATGTATTAGTCTGTTCTCACGCTGCTAATACAGATATACCTGAAACTGGGTAATTTATTTTAAAAAAGAGGTTTAATTGACTCACAGTTCCACATGACTGAAGAGGCCTCACAATCATGTCAGAGGGCAAGGAGGAGCAAAGTCACATCTTACATGGTAGCAGGCAAGAGAGCATGTGCAGGGGAACTGCCCTTTACACAACCATCGTGTTTCTTGAGACTTATTCATTATCATTAGAATAGCACAGGAAAAACCCATCTCTATGATTCAATTACCTCCCACTGGGTCCTTCCCATGACATGTGGGAATTATGGGAGCTACAATTCAAGTTGAGATTTGGGTGGGGGCACAGGCAAACCATATCAATGGATAATTGATATAACAGAGAAAGCAGCCTCAGTGATCATGCAAGGGTGAAAGCAATGTGGGCTTATAGCATTTTGATGATACAAGTGGTAGCAAGTATTATATTACAGTGCTGATCATTACAAGGCAGCAGGGAAGTCCCTGCTATAATAGTCCCCACTATTATAGAAACAAGATCCTATAAAAGCCTTTTGCCCTTTACCTGTTGTTTACCATGGACACATAATGGAAAAAGAATCAAAGACACAGAGAAGTATGTTTCAACTAAGATCCGATTCTTTTGAGTAAGAAATTCAAAGGAATTCACGGCCTGAGTCAGTATCATGGTCTATTTAGCCCAGACATCTATATTTACCAGTCACCTGGAGGGACAGAAATTTTCCCTGTGACCTCCTTCCCAAGTATTTGCTTGAATCACAACGACTTGGATGGGAATGGGGAAATAGAAGGTCCCTATTAGGTTTTCGGCTTCCTAGATGTGCAGTGTGAATTATAGAGGAAGTCAACAAGGAGGCAAATGGAGACTATTAACTTGAACAAGATGGTGAGAGGAAGGCAGAGTGCCTGCAATAGTCACTGAATCTGTTCACCGTTTACTGGGACAGAAGCTGGTGGGTGATGTGGGGCAGGATGAAGGTCAGTGCTGAGACAACATGCAAGGGCTTCCAGTAGGTATGCTCCAGCTGCCCTAAACCATGGGTTTTCTGATCTATTGAAATGGGGTGGGTGGGGATGGGGTGAAAGAGATTTACAAAACTTGAGCCCTAAATGATGCATTTTCTCTGCCTGGTTTTCTATTTCCAGTCCTTCTAGAGCAATGACAACATTGTTTTATGCAAAGTATCGCAGACCCTGCTACAAGGCCAGTTCTCTACTGGCAATAGGTCTCACCTTAGTAGCCCTACCTCATTGTAATTTGTGCCCTTTAAAAATAATAGGAAATAATTATACAATAAATTTCATTGTTTGAACTTCAAAACAAGCCTATGGAGTGGATAAGAAAGGCAATGTTATTCCTAATTTATGGATCAGCAAATTCATACCCAATGAAGTTAATCAACTGATATAAAGGCACACAGCTAGTTAGTGGCAGAGCAGGTAGAGAAGCCAGGTCTTTGGACTCCTAATGCAACACCCTTTTTAACAATTATTGCATGTTGTTTAGGAAATTCCTTAAGAAAGTATTACAGAAATGTCACTGCTCATTACTATATAATTATACTGGCCTTTTCAATAAATGAAAGATTTGTTTTTCCTTTCTGACCTAGGTAATGACAGAAATGGTTTCATGTATACAATACAAATAAGTCCTAAATGCAAGTTTCATGTTGCATTGGATGGCTTTCAGAGGTTTCTAATGTCGCTCAGTCTTTGAAAGCATTTTCCAAGTAGCGATCCACAATATATCAAAAGGTATTCTTCTAAGGGAAGGGACCATGTTTATGTAATAAGAACCTGATGACTTTAACAAAGATAAACAGGGTTCATTATTTCAGGGCTCCTCAGTGCCTTGTTAAGGATTATATGCAAAGTAACAAGATTATATTTAAAACATGCAACTTTACCAAATTTATTGTACACTGAAATTCATTTTCTCAGAGCATCTTGAGAGACTGGAATATATCAAAATATAGTTTGGGAAATGCTGGTCTATGAACTATATAAACCATGCTTTATAAGTTTATTATATTAATACACAGGTACTGGCAAGCACGAACAAAAATGATTGCACCAAACACACTTCAAAGTCCTCTAGGCTGTGGTTTGCTGGGAGTCATGGAAGGAATTGCACATTGGAACTGTGTTAAAACTTGTTTTATTTCCAGTAACAAGGAAAAGCCCTCCTCACCTAACTACCAGTGAAATGGAGTGGAGTTTGGAAAAGTGAGCCAAACACTTAAACTCACCACTGAGCTGGCACCTGTCTACCCCAGCATGTTTTCTGAGCCCTCTGTGCAGGCTCTAAACAGTTACAGGCTATGCTCCATTATTCAGCCAAATATCCCAGGAAGCTTCGGAGCATGGCTAAGTTTCCGGACTTGGCATGTTTTGAAAGACGTAATACTGGGAAAAAAAGGAAAGACCAGTGTTAGGCCAATGAATATAACCTTATAATCCTAGATTTACAGTTAATTTTTTTCAGATTAAGATGAGCATAGGCATAAACTGTCTTGGTAAACACCTGAAGGGTTTCTGTGTGATTTTTCTGGGACTCTTGGTTAATCTAAAATTGGAAACAAACATAATTACACAGTGTTTTCCTACATAGGCAGATTTATTCCTGCTCTTACTCCCATATTTTTGGAAAAGATGGTATAATTCCTAAGAGCAGTTGCTCCAATTGCTTTCCTTAATTTGGGAGTGAAGCCCTGGCTTAAAAGTCCAATTTCCCAGAATATTAGATCTCAAGAAGACCTTGGAAAGCATCTAGACTTCTTGTGGCTCAAGTTAATGCTAGCAGGAGTTGTTTTTAAAATTCAAGAGTAAGAATATTACTTTATAAGAATCTGACTTGTATATTGGACATCTACCCCCCAACCTCTCCACAACAAACAAACATTAATTTCTTATCCTGAATTGTGTCTTGAATTTAGTGGACAATGACTACTCCAAATGTGAAAATGAATGGTTTAAACTAGAATGGTGGTATTCAAATGTCTGCCTATCCTCTGAAAGCAGTAATTAAATGGCCACATCAAAATCACTGGAGGCATTAAGAACGCACATTCTTGGTTCCTTCTGACAGATATATTGAATCTGCATATCTAGAAGAGGAGCTTAAGAATTTGAATTTTTAATAAATTCTTCAAGTGATTTCAATGCATATCCAGGATTGAGAAAACATTAGATGATCTACAAGATCCCTGCTAGACCTAACATTTATAGTTTCCTTCATTTTAAAAAAGAGAGAGACATAGATCTACCACCTACCATGTGCCAGGAAGTTTCCTAGATTTGCAGCCTTTCTCAACCAAGGTTTGTCATCTAAACCACAGGACACAGAAAATGATTTATGTAACTATTATTTTAATTCTAAGGATAGTTCATAATGAATAATGTTACATATGCATAGGAAAAATGAATGTATTATAAACAACAGTTGTCTTACTGCATTAGGATTTAGTTCTCTTAGGGTTAACAAAGGCTACTAGTAGAGAAACAGTTTGTGAAGAGCAAAGTCTCTGAAATATAATGTGTCTATACGCTAGATGGTTGAGCTATAAGAGGGTGCCTCGATTTGCCTGGCTCCCTGAGTGACTATGTGAAGCAAGCCCCCTTATTTTCTCCCCAGCCTATATTAGTGATAAATAATGGTCAATAAACAAATCACTGTTGAGATTTTGGGGTTAATTTGTTACCACTGCACAACTTAGTCTATCTTGAGGGGAGCAGTCACACTAAAAAATGTGAACTTTGTTCAAACAAAGCTGTTGAAGGGTTTTGGGCAGGATAAGTCACATAATCAACTACACATTTTTCTTTTTTTTTTTTCCCCATTTATTTATTTTATTGCATTTTAGGTTTTGGGGTACATGTGAAGAACATGCAAAATTGTTGCATAGGAACACACGTGGCAGTGTGATTTGCTGCCTTCCTCCCCATCACCTACATCTGGCATTTCTCCCCCTGCTATCCCTCCCCAGCTCCCCACCCCCCACCGTCCCTCCCCTATTTCCCCCCAACTGACCCCAGTGAACTACACATTTTTCAAAGATGTGTCTGACTGCAGGATTGCAAATGGATTGAAAGGAAGCAAGAGTCAGTGTAGGGAGGTCAGCTTGTTAATGAAATAATGATTGAATTAATGTGTTCAGCCAACAAGTAATTATTTTAAAACTCCTCTGTGACAGGTATGGTGCTAAGTGTTGGAGATACAAAGATAATATAATTGTAAGTGGTGTTAATTATTATAAAGAGAAAAAACAGGGTTCTATGAAAGGGAAAATGGAGGGGCTTCCTATTTTATATAAAAGCATCTGTGATGGAAATATAATGTGGATGACATATGTAATTTTTTAAAAAGCATTCTGGTTGCTATAGGCAAAATGGAAAGGCTGTATGTAGCAGCACAAGAATGAGTTCATCAAGTTTAGGTAATCCAGACACCCAGACCAAGAAAAGAAGGGAGGTCAAGTAACAGACACACCCTAACCTATCCATTTTGGAGAACTGAGTGAAAATCTTAAGCCTGGGAAGCTCTTAGCCAGTAGAGAATTTTACTGAAAGCCCTGTGCAAAAATATTCAGAGAAAATGGGCGCAGTTGAAAAAATTGATCAGGCTTAGGTGTACATAACTTTCAAAACTCATGTAATTGAACAATAAGGTGTTGTGCATTTTATTTTGTATAAATTATACCTTACTACATTAAAACAACTGCATTCGGACAATTTGTCTTAATTTATAGTATTTTCTGTGAAGAACAAAATGTAAACACAACCATGTTCTTGTGTTCTACTAAACTTCCAATTTAAAAAATTGACTTTGGTAAGTTCCAAGTTTGCTAAAGCAGTATCAATTATTCAGAGAGAGGATGGTAATGTGTGAAGAGATTCTATCATTTCTGATAGTTTATATGTTCACTAAAGGTTAGCAACTAAAACCTGTGTAACCCAGCCTTTGGATGATTAAAATGTTTTCATCCAGACATCCAGATGGCTACCAGGCTGTCAATCCTTCCATAAAGAATGGGCAAGATCCACTACTGGTATTAAGAAGGAGATAAATAGGCTATGTGAATGTGCCCCAGACATGAAGGAATACACACACACACACACACACACACACACACACACACATACACACGAGGCCTACATTCTAACCCAAATGAGAAGAAAGCTCCAGTTTTGTTCCTGACCACAAGGCCATTTGATCTGCATACCAAGTCATTTGTGGTTGAACCTCTCACCTACCCCCAACTCCCTTCCATCATAATCGTGGTTTCCTCTTTCCATCATCTCCTTTTGAGATTTCTTTTCCAGGGGAAGATAACCTCCATGTCAGGAAAAAACCTTCATCAGAAAACTGCTTAGGGCTGTTCCCTGCATTCAACCAGTCCCCTCACAATATTCATAGATACTGGGAATCAGGGTCAACCGTGGCTGACCTATGAGGTAGGACTGAAGAATCAGGGTGTAGACTATGCCATGAACCACAGACACATAGTATGCTGAATTCCAAGTTAAATAGAGAGTCACTGGCTCCCATTAAATACTATTCTATCTCTTCTTCCAAAGGGAAAGAGCATTTCGTAAAGTGGATTGCATATGAAAATCTTAGTGTCCTCCCCTTTTCTTTTTCTCAACATTTATGTTTTTTTTTCTCATGCTGCATACCTTTCTTGCGTTATCTCATCCACTCCTCCAACTGTAACTATTACCAGTAAGCTAAAGATTCCTGAATCTTTATCCCTGATTTCAATGTTTATCCTGAGCATCAGACTCAAATATCTAAAAGCTTATTGGGCATCTATGCCTAGATATCCTACAAAAGTATCAAACTCAACAGCTCTATAATCAAAGCCTTAATATTTTCTCTAAACTCTTGTTCCGTATCTGTTTTTATTTTTGAATTATTTGTCTCTACATTAATAGCCACATCCAGTCACCAAAACTATAAACCTAGGATTTATTCAACTTCAATTTTTATTTTTTTTTTACCATCCCCTACTACCACTCCAATTATTTGCTACAGTTTTCCAATTCTATGTTCTAAATATCTTGTTTATCTTTTCCTTATATTTATCCTCAGTATTGCTGCCTCAGTTTAAGACATTAATATTTTTCATCTGCTGCAATAATCTCCAGAGTTACTCCTTTAGTTCATCATCTACAATATTACATCAATGTTACATCTAAATATATATTTGTTAATTTGTTTTCTTCTTTCATTATACTGTGAGCTCTTCAAGGGAAGCAACAATATCTTATATAATGTTATATCGCTAGTACCTTGCATAGTGTTTAGCACAGAATAAGCCAGCTGAATAAATAAACAAATTACAAGAAGAAAGGAAGAGGAGTACGTCCTCTGTCCAACTACATTTCCAAAATATGCTTGAGGTACAATGATGAATCAAAAAGAACTGGACTCCTTTCTTTCGTCACAGGGGTGAATTATCACACTTTGTCAGGACTTTTTTCTAAAGTCTCTTGTCTTTGTGCCTTTTTTCCTCACTCCTATTGTCACTGTACCTTGAACTTTTGATACATCACATTGCAATGATATGTTTAAGTGACTGTCTCTCCCAGGTGCATCTACAAGTTCTGCAATGATCCCGTCTCCCTTTCCAGATGAAGACACCACAATAGCCACTCAATGAACGTTTAATTTTTGTTTAGAAGGAATCTCCACTCCTATCTCATTATTTGCTGTATAGTTTCTTCTTGGGAGCATGCAGGTAACAGAAGGGGCAAGAATGGAGCCTCTTCTTTTACAAACTCCATTTCACCTCCTTTCTTTTTCCGTTTCCCCCACTCCCGCAACCTTGCAAACCGCAAATACCACATTTTTGAATTCCTATTTTGGGATCGCAGCTAACAGATTGCAATTCCAGTGAAGGCCTTTGTAAGTTGGAGGGACTCCTGAATTTTAAAGTAAGAGCTTCTTTTTAGAAATACCTATGTAGAAATGACAACATGGAGAAACACGGCAGCATCTAATTTCCAGGTGAAGGGAAAATTCAGTGTTTTCCACTAAACAGGGCTTAGAAAATAGCCCCAGCCAGAGATACAAAGCAGAATTACAGCTGAAACTGTACATAAATCAATATAAGATATGGCTATACCTGAGAAACTATGGAATATAATTTTCCAATTTCATACAGGTATCAACCAAGAGCCAGCTGATAGCTAACTGTCTTGACCATTTCCCTGTGTCCTAATTATAGCTGAACTTCCCTGTAGGAAGCAATTATTCCTTTCTAAATAATCTGTGCAGTCTTACCTGTACTTAATGTACTTTTCTGAGGGACTGCCACTGACGGACTCCTACCACCCTGGCAACTCAAACTAGTGGGAAATTATTCAAACTTGTTTTCCCAAGGCCACTCAACCCTACTCATGAGTTTTATTTTCTTCCTTAAATGCTTCCCTTAGTATTTTTTAAAGATTACTACACTCTTTCTTGTGTGATTATGTCAATGACCACTTCATATCAAAGGACCAATGATACTTTATCTTTATCAAAGACTTTTATGTTTAAAGATCTTAACACCAGCCCAAGAGCAAAATAAAATCCACAAGAGATAGAATGTCCTGACAAGGGAGATTTTTGGAAGGCCCAAGAGAATTGAGGCCATGATAGAAAAGTGGAGTGGAAAGTAGATTTCTTCCAGACAATAGCCAGGATTAATTACTGGGAGCCTTTCTTATTTGTTCAAGGATATTATGATAAGAAATACACAGTCCTATTTAAAATGTATCCCCCCCACACACAAAAATAGGGACTGTGAGTTATAAAAATAAATAAGACATTATTTCTCTCGTAAGAAGTTTAAAGACAAGTAGAATTTACATGGTCACTAAGACTCTACATTGTCTGGCTTGCCTCTCCCAAATCATTCTAGACTGCCCTTCTCACTATGAACTAGACACTTCCATCTTCTTTTTGTTCATTGAATGCACTAAGCTGGTTCTTTCCTTGGTATTTCCTTTGCATTTTCTTTTTCTTTTACCTGGAATGCCATTACTTTCAAATCTTTCCCTAAATGGTCCCTCTTTATTATCACCAGCTCAGACAAATATTCCCTAAGCAACCTACATAATGTAGTTCTTCCCTATTATTTTTTTCAACATCCTGATTGTTTTCTTAAGAAAAAAAACTTATTATAACAGTTATTTTATTTATTTACTCTATTTGTATGTTTGTCTTCCCCACTATGATGCAAATACTATAAGGATGGACACTGAGTCTTCTTCAACATTGATTCCCCAAAAGTTAACACTATGCCTGGCACATAATAGTTGCTTAAAAATACATGTTGGATAAATGAATGAGATTATAAGGCACACACACAAATAACCACTGTAAAATGCAGTATGGAACAAATTCAATGGGACAGTGTTGTAGACATTTTCCTCCCAAGGATCTGTTTCCCTCTTCCTTTGGCAATGATCCTTGTCTTCCCCTTCCCAACTTTAGTTCACACATAGCTTTAAGGGGTGGAACATGTGATCCAGGCCTAACTGAAGCAGTATATTACATTCCCCAGCCATGGTTATTGATTCAATGGTTGGTACAATCAGGGAAAATTGAGACTTAAGACTTTACTCTTTTTTTTTTCCCCCTTGGCAGAGGGGATGAGACTAGAGCTAAAGCAGCTATCTTGCAATCCTATACACACACACACCAGTTCAGAAAAGAAGCTCTATGGAATATCATAACATTGTATGCCATGAGCTGTGGGTTATGATGGTACTTGAACTAGACCTTGAAAACAGGTATCATTATTTTTGATACCCTATGATTTTCTCTTTTTACTTTTCAAGTTAGAAAGAACCTTAGAGACCTAGAAATGTGAGTCTCAGATAAATGAATTAGCTTTCTTATACTCACATGGAAATTTAATGGCAGTGCCACAACCAGTATCCAGATGTATTCTCTGGCCCTGTATTCTTTCCACTAATTCAGGTAAAATTTCAAATATGCAGCTTGGCATATTTGGCATATCTATCCCACAGAGGGATAGATACATCATGCAAAATTTGGCATAAAATAAAAATACGCTCATAAGATAATAATCTGTACATATCGCTAAAGGAAACGTTGCCAGTAGGAGAGTAGCAAAAGATCAAGCAGGGAACATCAGCTGATGTTAGATTTTAGAAGGCAAAGGCAAGACATTTATAGTCCTTGAATAGAAGAGCATTATGCTTTAGGTACCATGAAAGATGTGAAAAATGGAGGCAAAGACACTGCTGAGGTGATTGTTATACTAGCCTCGGTGTACCATAACACAGGGCAAGCCAAGGTGGTTTGGGTTTTTATAAACTGACCTCATAAATACTTGTATAACTAAAAGCAATTCCAGTTATGTTTACTACTGTCAATGGCTTAATATATGTACCTGCTGATAGAACAGCAGTATAATAGCCATCTACTATTAAATCCATGTCAGATTACTTTTTCTATAAGTTTTAATTTACTTTAATCAATGAATTCTGCTCATGTATGCTCAGGCAGCCTTCCAGATTTGGTGCTCATCATGAAGAGAAAGAGAAAGTGGAAACTCAGCAAGCCACTTGGTCTTTGCCTTTATTGTTTCTCACTCATCTCCATTTGAGGGTAGTCTTCTCAATCCCCAAAAGGAGGGTGAGTTCCTTCCTCTATCCTGGGTAGAAATTTTGGAGTAAATCCCAACAGGATAAGACAAGGACACTCCCTAAGCTGAAAGCCTTAGCAATCCTGCTCACTTGCTTATTCTGCTGTAAGAATTAAAATCAGCTACTTTTTTGGGGGTGATGGGAGGCAGCAATATAGCCAACCAGAAACAGCTGCAATCAGAGGCTCCTGCAAGGAAGAGAAGAAAAACAGTGGGTGAATCCTGCACCAGCAACTAAAGTATCCAGGTTCTCTCATTGGGACTGACTAGTGGGTTGGTACAACTCACAGAGAGTGAGGAAAAGTGGGGTGGACTGATGGCCCATCCAGGAGCTACACAGGACAAGGAGAGCTCCCACCCCCAGCCAAGGGAGGCAGTGAGTGACTGTGCTACCCTGTCCAGAGCACCACACATTTTCCACAAATCTGTGCAACCCATGGATCAGGAGATCCCTTCATGATCACATGCCACCACGGCCTTGGGTCCCATGCACAGAGTTGTGTAGATTCTCAGCAGCTTCTCAGCTGGAGACTAAGACTACAAAGTTCGTTAGAGGATTGGTGGCCACCATCACTTGGTGCCTGCTGCCTAAGGGGACTGAGCTCCTGGAGAGACGGGCGGCAGCCATCACTGCCAGTGCAGGGGAGACTGGGCAGTTTGGACCCAGGAGGAATTCCCCACAGTGCAGTACAGTGGCTATGGCACATTGTGACAAGGCTGCCTTTCTAGGCCAGACCTCGACCCATACCTTCTCAGTGAGCAGAACCTCCATGCTGGAATTTCATCAACTCCAGCCAGGGCATTATGGACAGAACTCTAATCTCCCTAGGATGGAGTCCTTGTGGTGAGAGGAGGCTGCAGCATCTGTGGATCAGCTGACTTAGTCTTTTCCCTTGCTCTTTCTGAGGAATCTGGGCAGTTTGAACAAGTTGGACTCCCCCCATTACAGCACAACCCTCTACCAAGGGGCAGACTTAGTACTTTGTAAGCAGGTCTCTGATCCCGTGCGTTCTGACTGGGTGAGACTTCCCAACAGAAGTCATCAGACACCTTATATAGGAGCATTCCCACTGGCATCAGGTTGGTGCCTCTCTGGGACATAGTTCTCAGAGGAAGGAGCAGGCTGTCAACTTTGTTGTTCTGCAGCCTCTACTGGTGACATCTTCAGGTGCGGGAGGGACCCAGGTGAATAGGGTCTGGAGTGGGATCCCAGCAAACAACAGCAACCCTATGGAAGAGGGGTAAGACTTTTAAAAGAAAAACAAACTGAAAGCAATAACAACATCAACAAAGTCCCCACAAAAAAAAAGCCATTCAAAGGTCAGCATCCTCAAAGATTAAAGTTAGGTGAACTCACGAAGGTGAGAAAGAATAAACAAACAATAACAAAAAAAAACTCTGAAAACTCAAAAAACCGAAGTGCCTCTTCTCCAAATGATCAACCTCTCCAGGAAGGGCACAGAACTGAGCTGAGGCTGAGATGGATGAAATGACAAAAGTAGGGAAGATGGGTAATAACCAACTTCACTGAGCTAAAGGGGCATGTTCTAACCTAAAGCAAGGAAGCTAAGAACTATGATAAAGCGGCCGGGCGCGGTGGCTCAAGCCTGTAATCCCAGCACTTTGGGAGGCTGAGGCGGGTGGATCACGAGGTCAAGAGATAGAGACCATCCTGGTCAACATGGTGAAACCCCGTCTCTACTAAAAATACAAAAAATCAGCTGGGCATGGTGGCGCGTGCCTGTAATCCCAGCTACTCAGGGGGCTGAGGCAGGAGAATTGCCTGAACCCAGGAGACAGAGGTTGTGGTGAGCCAAGATCGAGCCATTGCACTCCAGCCTGGGTAACAAGAGGGAAACTCCATCTCAAAAAAAAAAAAAAAAGAACTATGATAAAGCATTACAGGAACTGTTAACCAGAATAGCCAGTTTAGACGGGAACATAAATGACCTGATGGAGCTGAAAAACACAACACAAGAACTTCGCAATACAGCCACAAGTATCAATAGCCAAATAAACAAAGAGGAGGAAAGAATTTCAGAGATTGAAGACTATCTTGCTGAAATAAAACAGGCAGACAAGACTACAGAGAAAAGAATGAAAAGGAATGAACAAAACCTCCAAGAACTATGGGATTAGGTAAAAAGACCAAATCTATGACTGATTGGGGTACTTGAAAGAGAAAGGGAGAATGGCATTCTTCAGGATATTATCCAGAACTTCCCTAGCCTATCAAGACAGGCCAAAATTCAAATTCAAGAAATCCAGATAACCCCAGTAAGATATTCTATAAGAAGATCAATGCCAAGCATGTAATCATCAGATTATCCAAGTTTGAAATGAAGGAAAAAATATTAAGGGCAATCAGAGAGAAAGGTAAGGTCATGTACAAAGGGAAGCCCATCAGATGAGCAGCAGACCTCTCAGAAGAAACCCTATAAGCCAGAAGAGATATGGGGCCAATATTCAACATTCTTAAAGAAAATAATTTCCAACCCAGAATCTCATATCTGGCCAAACTAAGCTTCATAAGCAAAGAAGAAATAAAATCATTTTCAGATAAGCAATTGCTGAGAGAATTCATAACCACCAGGCCTGCCTTGCAAGAGCTTCTGAAGGAAGCACTAAATATGAAGAGAAAAAATTGTACACAGACCAATGACTCTATGAAGCAACTACATCAACAAATCTGCAAAATTACCAGATAGCATCATGATGAGAGGATCAAATTCACAAATAATATTAATCTTAAATGTAAATGGGCTAAATGCTCCAATTAAAAGAATGGCAAACTGGGTAAAGAATCAAGATTCATTGGTGTGCTATATTCAAGAGACCCATCTCACACGCAAAAACACACATAGGACCAAAATAAAGGGATAGAGGAAAATCTACCAAACAAATGGAAAGCATCAAAAAGCAGAGGTTGCAATACTAGTAACTGACAAAACAGACTTTAAACCAATGAAGATCAAAAAAAGGCAAAGAAGGGCATTACATAATGGTGAAGTGTCCAATTCAACAAGAAGAGCTATCCTAAATCTATATGCACCCAATACAGGAGCACCTGAATTCATAAAACAAGTTATTAGAGATTTAAAGAGACTTAGACTCCCATGCAATAATAGTGGGAGACTTTAGCACCCCACCATCAACATTAAACATATCATCAAGTCAGAAAATTAACAAAGATATTCAGGACTTGAACTCAACTCTGGATCAAGTAGACCTAATAGGTATCTACAGAACTCTCCACCCCAAAACAGCAGAATATACATTCTTATTGGTGCCACATGGCACTTACAATAAAATCAATCACATAATTGGAAGTAAACCACTCCTCAGCAAATGCAAAAGAACAGAAATCATAACAGTCTCCCAGACCACAACACAATCAAAGTAGAACTCAAAACCAAGAAACTCACTCAAAATCACACAACTACATGGAAATTGAACAACCTGCTCCTGAATGGCTCCTGGGTAAATAATGAAATTAAAGCAGAAATCAAGGAGTTCTAAACCAATGAGAAAAAAACAGACAATGTACAAGAATCTCTGGGACACAGCTAAGCAGTGGTAAGCAGGAAATTTATATCCCAAATGCCCATATCAAAAGTCTAGAAAAATCTCAGATTGACATCCTAACACCACAACTAAAAGAACTAGAGAACCAAGAGCAAACAAACTCCAAAGCTAGCAGAAGACAAGAAATAACCAATATCTGAGTGGAACTTAGGAGATAGAGGCATGAAAAACTCTTCAAAAAAATCAAGAAATCCAGTAGCTAATTTTTTTTTGAAAAAATTAATAGAATAGATAGACTATTAGCTAGACTAATGAAGAAGAAAAGAGAGAAGAATCAAATAGACACAATAAAAAATGATAAAGTGGATATCACCACTGACCCCACAGAAATACAAATAACCATCAGATAATACTATAAACACCTCTATACAAATAAACTAGAAAATCTAAAAGAAATGAATACATTTTTGGACACATATACCCTCCCAAGACTGAACCAGAAAAAAGTTGAATCCCTAAATAGACCAATAACAAGTTCTGATATTAAAGCAGTGATAAATAGCCTACCAACCGAAAAGAGCCAAGAACCAGATAAATTTACAGCTAAATTCTACGAGAGATATAAGAGGAGCTGGTACCCTTTCTTCTGAAACTATTCCAAACAATTGAAAAGGAAGGACTCCTCCCTAATTCATTTTATGAGAACAGCATTATTCTGATATCAAAATAGGGTAGAGATTAAAAAAACATTTTAAGCCAGTATCTCTGATGAACATTGATGCAAAAACCCTCAATAGAATACTGGCAAACTGAATCCAGCCACACATCAAAAAGCATATCCACCAAGATCAAGTCAGCTTCATCCCTGGGATGCAAGACTGGTTCAACATATGCAAATCAATAAACATAACCCATCACATAAACAGAACTAAAGAAAAAAAACACATAATTATCTCAAAAGCCACATAATAGGCCTTCAATAAAATTCAACATCCTTTATGTTCAAAACTCTCAATAAACTAGGTATTGATGGAAGATAACTCAAAATAATAAGAATCATTTATGACAAACCCACAACCAATATCATACTGAATGGGTAAAAGCTGGAAGTATTGCCCTTGAAAAGTGGCAAAAGACAAGGATGCCCTCTCTCACCAGTCTCATTCATCATAGTATTGGAAGTTCTGGCTAGGGCAATCTGGAAAGAGAAAGAAATAAAGCGTATTCAAATAGGAAGAAAAGAAGTCAAACTGTCTTTATTTGCAGATGACATGATTGTATATCTGGAAAACCTCATCATCTCAGCCCAAAAGCTTCTTAAGCTGATCAGCAACTTCAGCAAAGTCTCAGTATACAAAATCAATATGCAAAAATCACAAGCATTCCTATGCACTAACAATAGAAAGGCAGAGAGCCAAATCATGAATAAACTCCCATTCACGATTGTTACAAACAGAATAAAACATGCGGGAATATGGCTAATAAGGGAAATGAAGGACCTCTTCAAGGATAACTACATCCATTGCTAAAGGAAATCAGAGAGGACACAAATGGAAAAACATTCCATGCTCATAGATATTAAGAATCAATATCGTAAAAATGGCCATACTGCCAAAGTAATTTACTGATTCAATGCTATTCCCATCAAACTACATTGACATTCTTCACAGAATTAGACAAAAACTACATTAAAATTCATATGAAACCCAAAAAAAGCCTGTATATCCAAGACAATTCTAAGAAAGAAAAAAAGAAGCTGGAGATATCATGCTACCCAACTTCAAACTATACTACAAGGCTACAGTAACCAAAACACCACAGCACTGGTACAAAAGCAGATACAGACATATAGACCAATGGAAAAGAATAGAGTTATCAGAAATAAGACTGCACATCTACAGCCATCTCGCCTCTGACAAACCCGGCAAAGGTAAGCAATTGGGAAAGATTCCCTATTTAATAAATGGTGCTGGAAGAACCAGTAGCCATATGCAGAAAGTTGAAACTGGACAGTTCCTTACACCTTATACAAAAATTAATTCAAGATGGATTAAAGGCTTAAATGTAAAACCCAAAACTATGAAAATCTTAGAAGAAAACCTAGGCAATACCATTCAGGACATAGACATGGGCAAAAATTTCATGACAAAACAACAAAAGCAATTGCAACAAAAGCAAAAATTGACAAACGGAATCTAAACTGAAGAGCTTCTGCACAACAAAGAAACTATCATCAGAGTGAACAGACAACCTACAAAATGGGAGAAAATTTTTGCAATCTACCCACCTGACAAACCTCTAACATCCATAATCTACACAGAACTTAAACAAATTTACAAGAAAAAAAAACATTAAAAAGTGGGCAAAAGACATGAACAGACAATTCTCTAAAGAAGACATTTATATGGCCAACAAACATATTTTTAAAAGGTCAATATAACTGATCATTAGAAAAATAAAAATCAAAACCACAATGAGATACCATCTTACACCAGTTAGAATGGCAATTATTAAAAAGTCAAGAAACAACAGATGCTGGAAAGGCTGTGGAGAAATAGGAATACTTCTACATTGTTGGTAGGAACTTAAATTAGTTCAACCATTGTGGAAGACAGTGTGGTGATTCCTCAAAGACCTAGAGTCAGAAATACCATTTGACCAAACAATCCCATTACTGGGTATATGCCCAAAGGAATATAAGTCATTCTATTATAAAGATACATACATGCTTATGTTCATTACAGCACTGTTCACAATAGCAAAGACATGGAATCAACCCAAATGCCCATCAATGACAGAATGGATAAAGAAAATGTAGTACATATACACCGTGAAATACTATGCAGTCATAAAAAGATATGAGATTATGTCCTTTGCAGAGACATGGATGGAGCTAGAAGCTATTATCCTCAGGAAGCTAATGCAGGAACAGAAAACCAAATACTGCCTGCTCTCACTTGCAGGCAGGAGCTGAACGGTGAGAAGAGACAGATACGACGAGGGAAACAACACACACTGGGGCCTGTTGCAGGGGTGGGGAGAGAGCACAGGGTAAATAGCTAATGCATTCTGGGCTTAATACCTAGGTGATGGGTTAATATGTGCAGCAAACCACCATGGCACACGTTTATCTATGTAGCAACCGTGCACATCCTGCACACGTATCCCGGAAGTTTAAATTCAATTATTTTAAAAATCAGCTACCCCTCTGCTTCTTTACTGGGCACTTACCCAGATGTGCCCCCAATCTCTGTCTCTGGCTGCTCAGCTGGGAAGGCTGCAGGGACACCCTTGGTGGTTCTGTCTGGCACTATATTTAGCAACATGTGAGAGGCAGAAGAACTGTTGAATTAGAGAGGAGGGAACAAAAGGAGCCCAGAGTAAACCTGGAGTCCACTTGAGTAATCAATCACTAGCCAAACCTGAGCATTGGAGCTATTTATCTGAGCATCTTTGAGTTGTAATAATGACATGTTTATTCATGGCTCAACTTTTTTCTGGAGCAGATGTTTCAAAGAACACACACGCACACACACACACAGTCACACATATACATTTTCCTACTTTCCCTGTATATGATTCCTGAACTAAAACATAAAGAAGAGCATTTCAGAGTTAAGGAGTGAGAAAAGAACCAAGGGAAGAGATAAGTAGAAAAGACAGAATTAAATAAATATCAGTGCAAGAGTTACTGTAGTCTGGAGTTTTACCTACCACATTATCATTTTATGTCTGCTGTAGACCAATTAATAACTGTTAATAATTATGTAACTTCAAATTTTATTCTGATTTAGAAAAAATAATATGGTTATTCTATAAAGTCCATTATTTTAAAGAGAAATAAGTTCTATTTTATAGCTTGTTATAATTTTAATTAGACTTTGTCACGCATAATCTTTATCAATACTTACAACAACTTTATGGGGTAATAGCAGGTGCTATTATGCTTTTTTAACAGATGAAAATACTAAAGCCAAAGTAGGTTTTTTCTGAAGCTAATAAACAGCAGAACTGAGATTCACATTTTCTGCTTGTGTGTTTTCCCGACTATACTGCTATGCTGTCCCCATTCACACTCAAGACAGGTGTTCAACTCTAATGTCCCCAGTAATCAGCATAAATTTCCCAGGTCTGACAATGTACAATGCTTAGCACTATGATTCTTGACCTACAGACAAGGTTCATACAACCTGTGAGAAGTGAAGAAAAAATCCTCTGTAGGTTAAAATGATGAGAAAGTATAAAGTTAGTAGAGTCATACCTTATATCGTGGTAGCTCTAAGCAGGGGCAGCCAAATATTTTATATCAAAGTTGGTGCTTAAATATTTGGCCTGGCATGGTTTATTGACTGAGTCCAAGTAGGCTCTTGGTAAAATAAAAAGTATAAGAAGTGTGGTATCATGGCTGGTGTCTTCCATGCTAATGCCCTGCAAAACATATACTATCTCTGGACCTTCACTCTGCTCATGTTGCCCATTGCCCTCTAGATGCCCAATCTACGTTGGCAGTAAATGACCAGGATCTACCATGTCTTCACACTAAAGACTTAATTTTCAATGAGAGCAAGTAAAAGCTAGGTAGTAGATGAAAGGGATCTGATTATCTAATTCAAGTTACTCATACTCAGTGGAGAAATGTCAATTTGAGACTTCCCTCACGCAGAGGTATTTGTATTTGGAGAGAAGACACAGGGGATTTTCTGGTGTCCCTTTCAGATTTCAGTTACAATCCATCTCATCTGACTAAGAAAGAAACAACAGTCCAGCACATTTGTCAGTAAACCTGGAAACCAAGACTGTCAAAGCAGAAGGACGGGCAAAGATGAGATCACAGTAGTATTGACCAGGCCCCTTGCACCAAAGATGTCTCATTCTTTTAAGAGAGGAGTCTTATGGCTTGTGCAATCAGTATAAGGTTAGAAAACAGCAACTGCCAGTTCTGTTTATGGATCTACTATGTCTAGTCTATATTGCCATAGACAGGTTTTTATACTTGACTTGTATTCATTTATTCATTCAACAAATACTAGGTGCCTACTATGTATAAGTTCATGTGGAAGGTGCAGGAGATACAACAATGAACAAGACCTGGTTTCTGCTCTTGATGAGCTCATAGTTTGATTGAGAAAGCAAACAGATAAATTAATAATTACAACACAGTGTAATTAGTGCTATTCATTTATTTTCAACAAACATTTATTGAGTACCATATAAAATGTATATTCCAAATACTTCACTAGGCATTGCACATATATTGGTAAGCAAAAAAGATAAGAAACATTTTCCATATATGGGTTCCCCCAGCACCTTACATCCAACACTGTATCTGGCACAAAGATATGGTGCTTGGCAAAATAAAAAAAGTTTCAAGGCATAATTCACCCTTAAAGCTTTTACAACATTTTTTCCTAAGTATTAGACCTTATTCCCTTTAAAGGAAATTTTGCATGAAAGCAAATAAATCAAATAAATGAAAGGTGGGGAAGGCAAAAACTGACATCTAAAAATTAAAGGAAAGAGAAGTTTTCTGGTTGAACTTAGAGTGTAAGCCAAAAACTCTCCTCTAGCATCCTATTTAATAGTCTCCCAATCCCCCAAAAATTCCCTTCTACCTCAAAGCAGTCCATGAGGCAATTTGGGAATATGAAGAAACCAATGGAACAGCTTGCTTCTCATATTAAGGTTTTCAACCCAATAGTAAAATAATCATCTGAAGAGTTCATTAAATAGATCTATTACAGACATATTGAATCAAACTCTTTGGGGCTGGGACCCAGGAAAATGTATTTTTAACAATTCGTTCCAAGTGATTCTGATACCAATTTTAGTTTGAAGACAGTACCGAAGAATCTTTCTTCATAAAAGTGTGTATTCGTTTACTGTAGCTGTGCAATCAATTACCTCTTAGTTTGTTATGAGTGGGTTAAAACAATACCTATCTATTGGCTCACAGATTCTGTAGTCCAATTAGAATTCAGCCCAGCTGACACCCGGATATTGGCCTTGGGAGACCTTGAGTGGTGAGCCTAGCCACATCGTACTGTACCTAGACTTCTGGCCTACCTCCTTGCCATATGGCCCCTTCATGTATCATCGTTAGGATTCTGACTACTATACAAGGCATCTGTATCATTCTTTTGAAAAAGATAGATACTCTCAGTTTCTCACTGAGATTTTATACCAGAGTTGTGAGCCAAAAACAATGCAACTTACAGGGAACCCCTGGGGCCTCATAATGGTTGGAATACTGAATTTCAGTTACACAGCAACTCATTCAGGGAGTAAGATTGGTAGTCATGACATAACAGAAGCTTGGAAGAAAAGAAAGAAAAAAAAGCTGCATCCTGAAGTTATTATCACAGGAGTGAGCTTGGTATTAACAGTAAATAGTAGCCAGCATGTCTGCACTGTGGCTTTAACACCAAGAAAACAAAAGTTTAGAAACCCTTGCTCTAAAGCCATGATTCCAAACCCTGTGTTTCCTCAGCAATACTTGAAGCCTCACCTCAGTCCTATTAAATTAGACCTTAAGAACTTAAGCTTCATTTCTTTTTTTTAAATAACAGAAGTTTATTTTCTTACAGTTGAAGTGTTAGAAGTCTGAAATCAAGGTGTCAGCAGGTTTGTATGCTTCTGAGGCTTGTAGATGTTCATCTTCTTCCTGTGTCTTCACATGGTCTTCCCTCTGTGTAAGTCTGTGTCCAAATTGCCTCTCAGGATACCCGTCCATAAGATGAAGCAAAGCAAGTTTTAGTACTAAACCTGGAAGCTGAGCAGATTTCAATGGCTGGGTAGGTGAGTGAAATCTTCAGAGAAAATCTGCCCGATAACAATAGAAAACTGGCAATATCCTCTGATCTATTGCCTGCAAAGCCATGACTTGATGGAGAGTTTCATTCCCTGGTCTCAGTTCTCCAGAAGAAAATCAGCACAATTTAAATATTTCTTGGAACGTGACAGCTCTCTAGATCCCGGGTTGCATTCTGTTCCCCTGGGATGGCAATCTGGTGTTCCTCACTTTCTTTGTCTCTATTTCTTTCTCTCTCTCTCTCTCTCTCTCTCACCTCATTTCAAACCTAGTGAATCTTACTGGTAAGAGCTTGGACCAAGGTTGCTGCAAATAACAGGATTTCATTCTTTTTCATGGTTGAATAGTATTCCAAAGTGTATATATATCACTTTTCTTTATTCATTTGTATTAGTCTTTTGACATACTGCTATAAAAACACTACCTGAGACTGGGTAATTTACAAAGAAAAAAAATTTAATTGGCTCACAGTTCTGCAGGTTGTATAAGAAGCGTAGGTGGGGAGGCCTCAGGAAACCCACAATCATGGCAGAAGAGGAAGGGGAAGCAGGCACATCTTACTGGCTGGATCAAGAGAAAAATAGTGAAGGGGGAGGTGCTATACACTTTTAAACAACTATGTCTCATGAGAACTCACTCATCATCATGAGAATAGCAAGAGGGAAATCCACCCCCATGATCCAATCACCTCCTAGCTCCAACAATGAGGTTTATAATTCAATATCAGATTTGGGTGGGGATACAAATCTAAACCTTATCATTCTGCCCCTGTCCCCTCCTAAATCTATGCCCTTCTTGCATTGCAAAGTACAATCATCCCTTCTCAACAGTCTCCCAGGTCTTATTTCAGCATTAACTCAAAAGTTAACAGTCCAAAGACTTATCTGAGGCAAGGCAGATCTCTTCCACCTATGAACCTATAAAATAAAAGACAAGTTAGTTACTTCCAAGATACAATAGGGGTAAAGGCATTGGGTAAACACACCCATTCAAAAAGAAAGAAATCAGCCAAAAGAGAGGAGCTGCAAGCCCCATGCAAGTCCAAAGCCCATCAGGGCAGTCATTAAATCTTAAAGCTTCAAAATAATCTCCTCTGACTCCACGTCTCACATCTAGGCCACGGTGATGCAAGAGGTTGGCTCCCAAGGTCTTGGGCAGTTCTGCCCCTGTGACTTTTCTGGGCTCATCTCCAATGGCTGCTCTCAAGGGCTGGTGTTGAGTGCCTGTGTCTTTCCAGGCACACAGTGCAAACTGTCAGTGGATCTAGTATTTTTGGTAGCTCTCTTCTCACAGTTCCACTAGGCAGTGCTCCAGTAGGGACTCTGTGTCTACTCTGTGTCTGTGGGCTCCAACCCCACATTTCCCCTCCATACTACTCTAGTAGAGGTTCCCTATGATGGCTCTGTCCTGTAGCAGACTTCTGCCTGGACATCCAAGAGTTTCCATATATCTGCTGAAATATATGCTGAGGCTCCCAGTCCTCAACTCTTGTACTCTGTGCACCTGCAGACTTAACACTATGTGGAAGCTGCCAAGTCTTACAGTTTTCACCCTCTGAGACAGTGGCCTTTTTGAGCCACAGCTGAAGCTGGAGCTGCCAACATTCAGGTCACTGTGTCCTGAGGCTGCACAGAGCAGCAGGGGCCCTGGGCCTGGCCCACAAAACTGTTCTTTCCTCCTAGGCCTCAGGGCCTCTGATGGGACAGGCTGTTATAAAGATCTCTGAAATGCCTTCAGAGCCTTTTTCCCATTGTCTTGGTTATTAGTACTTCCCTTCTTTTTAGTTACACAAATGTATGCAGCCTGCTTCAATTCCTCCCCTGAAAATGGATTTTTCTTTTCTACCACATGGTGAGGCTGCAAATTCCCCAAACCTTTATGCTCTGCTTCCCTTTTAAATATAAGTTCCAGCTTCAGGTCATTTCTTTGTTCATGCATATGGACACAGGCTTTTAGAAGCAGCCAGGCCACACCTTGAACACTGCTGCTTAGAAATTTCTTCCATCAGATGCCCTAAATCATCTTTCTCAAGTTTGAAGTTACACAGATTCCTAAAGCAGGGACACAATGCTGCCAGGTTCTTTGATAATGCATAACAAAAGTGATCTTTTCTCCAGTTCCCAATAAGTTCCTCATTTCCATCTGAGACCTCCTCAGCCTAGCCATTTTTGTCCATATTACTATCAGCAGTTTGGTCAAAACTACTCAACAAGCCTCTAGGAAGTTCCAAGCTTTCCCTCATCTTCTTGTCATATTCTGAGCCCTCCAACCTGTTCCAACTTCTGCCTGCTACCCAGTTCCAAAGTTTTATAGGTATCTTTCTAGCAATATCCCATTCTTGGTACCAATTTTCTGTATTAGTCTATTCTCACACTGATATAAAGAACTACCTGAGACTGGTTAATTTATAAAGAAAAGAGGTTTAATTGGTGTACAATTTCACAGGCTGTACAGGAAACACGGCTGTGAAGACATAAGGAAACTTACAATCATGGCAGAAGGCTAAGAGGAAGCAAGCATGTTTTACATGGCTCAAGCATGAGGAAGATGGTAAAGGAGGAGGTGTTACACAGTTTTAAACAAGCAGATCTCGTGAGAACACACTATCATGAGAACAAAAAGGAGGAAATCTACCCCCATGATCCAATCACCTGTGACCAGGCACCTCCAACAACATTAGGGATTACAATTTAACATGTGATTTGGGTAGGCACACAAATTCAAATAATATCACCATTCATCCATTGATAGACACATGCTGATTCCATATCTTGGCTATTGTGAATAGTGCTGCAATAAATATGGAAGTGCAAGTACCCTTTGATATACTAATTTCTTTTCCTTGGATAAATACTCAGTAGTGGTATTTATCCAAATATTTCCAGATCACATGGTAGTTCTATCTTTAGTTTTTAAAGAAATCTCTATATTGTTTTCCATAGTGGCTGTATTAATTTGTATTCCCACCAATAGTATATGGGGGTTCCTTTTTCTCCACAACTTTGATAACATGTATTTTTTGTCTTTTTAATAGTAGCCATTCTGACAGGGGTAAGATGACATCTCATTATGATTTTGAATTTCATCTCCCTGACGATTAATGATATAGAGTATTTTATTCATATGCCTGTTGACAATTTATGTCTTCTTTTAGAAATGTCTATTCATGTTCTTTATCCACTTAAATGAAATTATAGTTTGTTTCTTTATTGTTTGTTTTAGTTCCTTGTATATTCTGGATATTACTCCCCTAACAAATAGTTTGTCAATATTTTCTTTCATTCAACAGGTTCTGTTTACTCTGTTGATTATTTTCTTAGCTGTGCAGAAGCTTAATATAGTCACATTTGTCATTTTCATTTGTGTTGCCTGTGCTTTTAAAGTTTTAGCCATTAAAATCTTTATCTAGATCAATATCCTGAAGAGTTTTCCCTATGTTTTCTTCTGGTAGTGTTATAGTTTAATGTTTTACATTTAAGTCTTTAAACCATCTTGAATTGATTTTGGTATATAGTGAAAGATAAGGGTTCAGTTTTATTCTTCTGCATATGACAATCCTATTTTCCCAGCACCATTTAATGAAGAGGGTGTCCTTTACCCAGTGTATGTTTTTGGCACCTTTGTTGAAAATCAGTTGGCTGTAAACATGTAAATTTACTTCTGGACTTTCAATTTCATTCTATTAGTCTGTGTCTGTTTTTATGCCAAAACCATGATGTTTTGGCTAACAAACCTTATAATATATTTTGAAGTCAGGTGGTGTAATGCCTCCAGCTTTGTAATTTTTGCTCAGGATGGGTTTGGCTATTTGAACTCTTCTGTGTTTCCATACAAATTTTAAGATTGTTTTTTCTATATCTGAGAAAAATGGACCAGGCATGGTGGCTCATGCCTGTAATCCCAGCACTTTGGGAGGCCAAGGCAGGTGGATCACCCGAGGTCAGGGATTCAAGACCAGCATGGCCAACATGACAAAACTCCATCTCTACCAAAAAATATAAAAATAAGCCAGGCATGGTGGCATGCATCTGTGGTTCCAGCTATTGAGAAGGCTGAGGCAGAATCTTGAATCCAGGAGGCGGAGGTTACAGTGAGCTGAGATTGTGCCACCACACTCCAGCCTGGGCAACAGAATGAGACTCCATCTCAAAAAAATAAAAAAGAAAAGAAAAAAAGAGAAAAAAGAAAAGAAAAATGACATCAGTGTTTTGATAGGTGTTGCATTGAATCTCTAGATTGCTCTGGGCAGTACGATTATTTTAATGATATTATTTCTCCCACTCCATGAACATGGAACATCTTTCCATTTGTTTATGTCCACTTCAATTTCTTTCATCAGTGTTTTTTAGTTTTTGTTGTAGAGATCTTTCATCTCCTTGGTTAAATTCATTCCTGCATGATTTTATTCAGGAGTCTTCTTGATTTCTTTCTCAGCTAGTTAATTATTGTTATATAGAAATGCTACTCATTTTTATATATTGATTTTGTAGCTTGCAACTTTACTGAATTTATTAGATTTTAATGATGTACTCCAATGACTCAAAAACTAATGTGCCTGGTACATTATAAATGCTCAATAAATATTTTTACTTGAATGTAAATCTCTAGATAATTTTCAATGGTTCATTAGGTTGCATTTTATAATAATCTGGAATTTTGGATTTTGCCTGTAGACACAGAGTCTGATGCACCTATGAGTGATATCTATCCCAACATCTACCTGAAAGCCAGAAGGTGTTTGGTTTTCATTCCTGAATTAAGCCCCAGGCAGAACTTGAGGTACTATTCCTTGTGTTTTGACAAACAGTGCTTTGTGTATGAGGTCACAAGATCCAAATTTTCAATTGTATTGCTCTTCCAGCTCCGCAGATAGGTGGAAACTGAGTGAAACCCATGGCTGGCCTCTTCCTCAGGAACCATTTTGATTAATGCTTTTTGGGGTCAGCTTTATTTACTTCACATGGAGAAATGGTGTCTTTCCCAATCAAGCAACACCACTCTCCCTGGCTGATCAACACACCATGCTGTGACATGAAGCTTGTATAACCTTCACATGATCTTACTTTGCAGGGTTTAGAAAAGTATTTTTTAAAGTGAGTTCAAAGAACAGCATGAATTGGAGAATGAGTAACAGTCTGAATTGAAATATACATTTTAGGTGGAGTTCATCCAGCAGGGGATTGTTGGTGTGTGTCACAGAGGGGCAAAAGCAAAGATAAATGAGAAAGGTGGGAGCCATAAGCCCACATTCTAAAAGCCAGCATACAGAGCAAGTGAAGAGTGAGAGAGTAAGAGCATGAAGGAACCGAGTGCTATGAGGAGATCTAGCAAAAAGTGGCAGAGCTGGCCTTTGAGCCCTGGTCTGTTGGAGTCCCAAAACACATACTGTTCATCTCTAGAATACTGAAAGTACAGTCTGAAGACCTGCTGCATTGCAAGCTCTGGAAAGCTTGTTAAAATGCGGAGTTCTAACTAGATCATGGTAATGGTTGTACAACTCCACAAATTTTCAAAACAGGTACATACTTAAAACTAGGTGATTTTTATGGTACATCAATTGTACCTCAATACACTTGCTTAAGATGCAGATTTCTAGGCCCTACCCTGAGCCTACTGAAAAAAAATCTTTTTTTTATTGCATTTTAGGTTTTGGGGTACATGTGAAGAACATGCAAGATTGTTGCATAGGTGCACACATGGCAGTGTGATTTCTGCCTTCCTCCCCTTCACATATATCTGGCATTTCTCCCCATGCTATCTCTCCCCACCTCCCCACCCCCCCATTTCTCCCCTATTTGCCCCCAACAGACCCCAGTGTGTAGTGCTGCAATGAACATTCGTGTAACGTAAGCTGGAAATCTACATTTTTATAACATCCCCTGGTGATCCTGATGCTCGTTGAAGTTAGGGGTGAATAACTTAAGGTAGATGAGCCATAAAATCTTCAATCTGAGTGGGAAAAGCAGAGTGAGGCTGATAATACCATTTATATAAATTAAAATTTTATGCAGAATTTTCAAATACACACACAAACGAAAAGATACACATTGGCTACCTTAGAATGGTTGGCTGCAATGAAAATAAGAGAAAGAGACACAGAGACAGAGAAACAGAGAGGGAGTACCTTAGGGAGAGGCTCTAGAGCAGTTTTTGAGAGCAAGATCCTACCTTTTAACTCACCAAGGAGAGAAGGGAAATATTTTGTCACTTTCCCAGCTTGCCCATTCTAGTTTTAGAACTGGCCTGGTGTTGCTATTTAACAGTGGTCCTTTCCAATGTAATGCAAGCCCAGCACTTTCTGATCTGTCATGGGGACTTCCAAACTTTAGCAACAGAACAGAGAGCAGAATATGTTTATCACTGGCTATTGAAGTGACTCCCCAGAGAGAACTGAAGACTTTAGGTCTCAGTTTCAATTGAGTCAATTTTCACTGATTGTTTTTGTGCCCTGTCTCCCTCTAAATAACAACAACAACAACAACAACAAAAACAATTAAACCGTTCCAATTCCTGAGCTGTTTGCAGAAAAAAATTTAGGCTAATTAGCAACAGACAGCAGTATTAAAAACCTTCAATCAAATCTATTGTGTTATAATTTATGTCTAACACTGCTGGAATATAAATCATTAATATAGCAACGAGTTATCCCTCTTCACCAGTGGTTAAGAACTTCAACAACTCCAAGTGCTGTCCCTGGACCAGCTGCACTTGCAGCAGATGAGAACTTATTAGAAATGCAAATTTGGGAATACCAATCAAGACCTAATGAATAAAATGTGCATTTTAACAAGCTCCCTACAGGACTTGTTCTGGGGGTAGGGCACAGCAATCTTGAATTCAGCCTACCCTTTATGTGCTTCTGGTGTGCTGAACTACTGAACCCCTGCTCTACACTTCAGAAGGAAGCCACTACTATTGCCTCTCCCAGTTAACTTTCTTGTTAGCTGGAGTGGTAAGTCATTCTCAACTGAGTAAAGGAAGGAATGAAACCCTCTGAAAGCCCAAAGAATTAAATGTTTTCTAAAAGATTGCTCTTTTTTAAAAAGACGGAACTCACTTCTCTTCTGTCAGGAGCATCCACAGTTCTATGTTATAAGTAGATTTGATCCCGAACTCCATGTCACAATGCACTGCTGTCTTATAATGGGAAAAGGGCCTCTTTGAGCTTACTAAAGTTTCTATAGATAGTTTGGCATATTTGAGCCATGTAAAATTGTAGAGAAGTACGTTTGTAACTTTAGGGTACTAAGGTACTGATAAGAAAAGCAATTTTTCTCAGGACTTTAAACTCTCTCTCTCTACTCTCTCATCCATGTAAATTATTATGAAATGATACTCTGAAAAAGGCTGAGTCGGTTGCCTTTTCATCACAGTATTTTACATCAGGCCACAAATTCAATTACCTGTAGGTACAAAATGGCTAACATAAATGAATATTGTGGGTCTGTCATCAGAAAATCTGACACCAAGCCTCTTCCATGTCAAAGAGCAAAAAAACCAAAACAAAACAAAAACAAAACAAAACAAAAAACAAAGTAGTGAGGACTGTGGAACCAGCTGCTACTAAGCTCCAGCTGATTGTAGACAGATGTAGATGATTTTCATATGAAATTCTTGAATTTTTAAATGCTGGCCTCAAAACTACAATACCATGAAAGCCAAACAAAATATTTCAACTTGTGAACTAACTAGTTTGGATTTCTGCTTTACATGGAGGCACCCAGCCCCTACCAAAGAGACTTGGGTGTCCTCAGGCAGTCTTCTTACTCTCCGAACCAGTACCTTCAACTACGCTGTGTAATCTACAAGTAAAATCCATTCCACCTCTAAGGCCCAGTAAGAGGTTTGGATTTAGAAAGCTGAGATTGTATTTTCACTATATGAGGCAGATCACATGAGGACAGGAGTTTGAGACCAGCCTGTCCAACATTGTGAAACCTCATCTCTACTAAAAATGAAAAATTAGCCAGGTGTGGTGGCATGCACCTGTAGTCCCAGCTACTTAGGAGGCTGAGGCAGGATAATAGCTTGAACTTGGGAGGTGGAAGTTGCAGTGAGCCGAGGTCATACCACTGCACTCCAGCCTGGGCAACAGAATGAGACTCCATCTCAATCAATCAATCAATCAATCAAAAAATTACCTTATATGGATTCAAGAATTATGACCTAGTTTAAGCTCTTAATGACTGGTGGTTAGGTTTTTGTGATGGAATCTGTGAAAAATGGGGGTAAATGAAGATGCTTCTCCCTGGCCCTCTCCTTCTGTGTCTGTATTTACATTTGTTGGAACCTTTCAAGACCTGGTTTTTCTTGCAAGGGGGAAATGCCACTAACTCCTAAATGAGGCTATTCCACAAAAGAAAATATAAACAGAGATAAATTCAAACCAAAATGAGTTACCACTATTCCCCCACCAAATGGCTAAAATAAAGAAGACTGACAAGACCAAATGATGGGGAGGATGTGGGACAACTGGAATTCTCATATGTTGTTAGTGGGAATTTAAATTGATTCAACCTCTTTGGAAGACATTTGCTATTATCTATTAAGGTTCAACATATGTCTGTCCTGTGGTTCATATCCTACGTATTAACCCAGGAGATTTTAGCATATATGACTATCCAAAGCCTTGTTGCAAATGTTCATACCATTTTATTAATAAGAGCCAAAACCTGGCAACAATCCAAATATTCATCAATAGCAGAATGGATAAATAGTGAGATTAGACAGAGACATATTTATAGATATGGTTTGGCTCTGTGTTGCCACTCAGATTTCATATTGAATTATACTCCCATAATTCCCACAGTCATGGGAGGGACCCAGTGGGAGATAATTGAATCATGAAGGTGGTTTCCCCCATACTGTTCTCATAGGAGTGAATAAGTTTCATGATATATGATGGTTTTATCAGGGCTTTCTGCTTTGCATCTTCCTCATTCTCTCTTTGCCTGCTGCCATCCATGTAAGATGGGACTTGCTCCTCCTTGCCTCCTGCCATGATTGTGAGGCTTCCCTAGCCATAGGGAACTGTAAGTACCATTAAACCTCTTTCTTTTGTAAATTACCCAGTCTCAGATATGTCTTTATCAGCAGCATGAAAATGGACTAAAACATATATATGTATATATACACATATCTATACATACACACACACACATTACACATATACACACACACTCAATGGAATATAGTACAGTATTTTGAAAAAAAACTACTGATATATCTTAAAACTTAGATATATGTTGGAAACAGATGCTCAGTGCCACAAGGAAAAATCAGCACTGAGACAACAGATCTCTCAGCAAAGCAATTTTTACTTTTTTTTACTTCCTCTACTACAGGAAGGGTACTCTTGCTATCTTGCCACAAGGGTACAACAAAGAAAAACAGACATATTTGTCCCTTACACATTTGGGGTGTTATTACTGCCATGTCTGATCTCCCTTGGTTGGAGCCAGACCTCACAATTTAAACTAAAATGTGATTGGCTAATAACATAAAACTTTTCTAAACAGGTAAGAGCAATGGAGAGCTGGGATATGCCTGTAAGTACATCCAACATAGATATCTTAAAGTACAAGGACATAGAATGTACTACGTGCCTGTGAGCATGGCATGTCTGACAGCTACATAAGATAGGGCTTAACAAAGAGTTATTAGCAGACTTATGATTTATTCTTTAACAGGAAAGGAAACTTTAAAGAGTAACTTTTCTACTTCCCACAATATATGTCAAAAACATCATGTTAAGGGAAAGGGGTCACAATGAAAGTACACACTGAATCATTACATTTAAAGGAAATTCAAGAGCATGCTAAATTCAATTTGTGATAGTGGAAGCGAGAACCACGGTTATTTCTTGAGGGCAGCATTGGACTAAAGGAAACTTGTGGGATGCTGCAAATGTCCTATATCTTCATCAGAGTGGTGGTTACAAGACTGTACACATTTGTCAAATGAAAAACTGGCCCAAGAGGAGTTTTATATCACCAATAAACCTATGCAAAAATAAAATAGCTGCTATTAGGAAAGGAAAGGAAAAATAAAACAGAATACTGCAATGTACTGGTTTTTAATCCAAACTGGTAATTTTGTTAGGATGGGATAGTGGAGGAGTATAAACTCTTTACACACACACACACACACACACACACACACACACACACACATATATATACATGCACACATATATATGCATGTGTGTATATATATTTCTACACATATATATTTATATATAATACATATACACACATATATGTATATATAATATATAATGTTTATATACACACATATATGTAAAGGAGAGTACTCTTTACATATACATACATACACACATATATATGCATGTGTGTATATATAACATACATGTGTATATATATTATATATATAATATACACACATATATAAACATATATAAAGTTTGTTTGATTACAATGAGTAATAATATCTTTTTTAATTCAAAAAGCTGGTAAAATAAAAAATAAATTAATTAAATGAAGAAACAAAGCAAATATAAAACGTGTTATTTCATTTTGTACAGGGCTTCTGGCTGCTTAAAGTGGAACAGTCTAGATTCTTTCCATGCTGAACTAATAGCGTACTTTAGTGGCAGCATAATCAAGGTTAGAAAGATAGAAAAAGAATCCAGGATCACCCACACCTAGTCTATCCCTCAAAACCACTATATTCTTTCTTCCTTGCAGAAATCATCATAAGCATGAAAGAGGAGTTACTTAAGTTGGCCAAATGTTTTTATTTCTCAGCTGCATGAGCTAGACCACTCATTCCCAGAGTTGAAGACCCACAGAAGATTGACTCTTACAGATTACCTAATCCAATTTTTTTTAATTTTACATATAAACAGAGGCCAAGAGAGATAAAATAATTGTCTAAAAGCCGTGAAGTTATTCCCAGGTGTTCTGACTCCAAGTCCAGTAGTAACATATAGGATAAGATAGGAGCATGTATTACAGTATGACACAGAAAGCAAACAAATGGAATGTATATATATAAAGAGATGTATTATAATAAATTGGTTTTTGTATTTATGGAGGCTGACAAATTTCCAGATTTTCTGGTTGAGTCAGCAAGCTAGAGACTTAGGAGAGCCAATTATATAGTTCCAATCTGGATCCAAAGTCATGAAAACCAGGAAAATTGATTATGTAGTTCCAGTCTGAAGAATGACAAGCTTAAGATCCCAACAGAACTGATGTTTCAGTTTGAGTCTGAAGGCAGGAAAAAGTCAATGATCCAGCTCAAAGACATTTAGGCAAGAGGAATGTTCTCTTAATTGGAGAAGGGTCAGTTTTTTAAAAAACTTTTTTATTTTAATTTTTGTTGGTATAGAGTAGGTGTATTTTTATGGGGTACATGAGACATTTTCATTCAGGCATGCAATGTGTAATAATCATATCATGAAAAATAGGATATTCCTTCCCTCAAGCATTTATTTTTTCTGTTACAAACAATCCACTTATACTCTTTTAGTTATATTAACACGTACAATTACATGATATTGACTATAGTCACACTGTTTTGCTATCGAATACTAGGTCTTATTCATTCTTTCTATTTTTTGTACCCATTAACAATCCCATCTCATCTCCTACCCCCTCCCCCATTACCCTTCCCAGCCTCTGCTAACCATCCTTCTATTATCTATCTTCATGGGTTCATTTGTTTTAATTTTTAGCTTCCACAAATAAGTGAGAACACGTAAAGTTTGTCTTTCTGTACCTTGCTTATTTCATTTAACATAATGACCTCTGGTTCCATCCATGTCGTTGCAAATAACAGTATCTCATTATTTTTGTGGCTAAATAGTACTTCATTGTGTATAAGTACCATATTTTTATGGTCTATTCATCTGTTAATGGACACTTAGGTGGTTTCTAAATCTTGGCTATTGTGAAGAGTGCTGCAACAAATATGTGAGTGCAGATATCTCTTGGATATAATGATTTTCCATCTTTTGAGCATATACCTAGCAGTGAGAATGCTGGGTCCTATGGTAGCTCAATGTTTAGTTTTTTGAGGAAACTTCAAACTGTTCTTCACAGTAGTTGTACTAATTCCACATTCCCACAAACAATGTATAAGGGTTCCCTTTTCTCCACATCCTCAACAGAATTTGTTATAGCCTGTCTTTTGGATATAAGCCATTTAACTAGGGTGAGATGATAGCTCATTGTAGTTTTGATTTGCATTTCTCTAATAATCAATTATGTTAAGCATCTTTTCATTTGCCTGTTTTCTGTTTGTATGTGTTCTTTGGAGAAATGTCCATTCAAATCTTTTGTCCATTTTTTATCAGATTATTAGCATTTTTTCCTGTAGAGCTCCTTATATATTCCGGTTATTAATCTCTTGTCAGATGAGTAGTTTGCAAATCTCTTCTCCCATTCTGTGGGTTGCTCTCCACTTTGTTGATTGTTTCCTTCCCTGTGCAGAAGCTTTTCAACTTGATGTGATCTCATTTGTCCATTTTTGCTTCGGTTGTCTGTACTTCTAGAGTATTACCCAGGAAATCTTTGCCCAGTCCAATGTTCGAGAGAGTCTATACAATGTTTTCTGGTAATGGTTTTGTAGTATTTAATCTATTTTGAATTGGTTTGTATTACTTTGAGGTATGTCCCTTCTATGCCTATGTTATTGAGGGCTTTTATCATAAAGAAATGTTGGATTTTTTATCAAAAAGAAATGTTGGATTTTATCAAATGCTTTTTCTCGTCTATTGAGATGATCATATGGTTATTGTTTTTAATTTTGTTTTATGAGCTGTATCACATTTATTGACTTGAATATGTTAAACCATCCCTGCATCTCTGGGATGAAATCCACTTGATCATGATGTATTCCTGATAGCCAGACTAAAGTGACTGTTATTGTTCTTTCTTTGTTCTTTCTGGTAGCCCCACCCAATAGTAGCCCACCAGACTTTGGGATAGTGCTAGGGAATGCTTGCAAGGGATCCAGTGATGTGGCCAGTCTTCATGTGACCCAGCAGTGGATACCAGCACCAGCTCTGAAGGGGGTGGCAAGGTCATGACATAGACTCTGTGAAATTCCTTGGTTGTAGATAGATTTAGTGTGCTGGCTTTCTTGAATACTGGTTATAATAGCAGTGAACGTTTCATGTGGACATACTCAGGACCTCTGGATAGCCAGGGTATTGCAGGCAGTAGTAATGGCTGAGGTCACACAGCTGTTTTCTCCCTGGGGACAGTTTTATCCTACCTAGAGGAACCATACTGGCCTGTGTTGGATGGCCTCCATTCAGGAGGTGGCATTTGCAAAAGAGCACCAGCTGTGGTAGTAGCAATGGGATTTGAGCTTTCCCTAAGTTGCCTAGGGAAAGTATTCTGGTTTCTCGGGTAAGGGGGTGGCCTATAAAGCTCCCCAAAGTTTATGACCTTTGTGTTAAGCTACCAGGGCAGGTAGAGGGATACCACCAGGTAGGGCCAGGGTTAGGTGGGTCTGTGCTCTGACTCTCCTTGTTCAGGGCAGGCTGAGGCCCCTGAGAAGACTAGGAGGTGATTCTCAGGCCACTGTAGTAAAGTGTAGAGGGGAATATAACTGCCTCTAGTTCACAGAAGAGTTCATAAAGGGGGTGGGGAGTAACAGACAGCAGTAAACCTCACGTGGCTCCCACAAAGTTGGTAAGGCCAATCTTAATCCTGTAATGCTCTGCTAACAGCACCAGGTTTAGATTCAGTCAGTCTGCACTCATTTCAGACCTGCCCCAGGCTAGCAGCATCTCTGCAGAGATATCATCCATGGCTTTTAGGCCACACCCCTCCTCATCTGCCCACAAGGCCAGGTGCCCAGCTCCTGCGCTGTTGTCTGCAGTGTACTTCTCACTTGCTGACCACCCCAACCAGGTTCTGGTCAAGGGAATTTGTCCCCACTGAAGATTAAATCACAAAATATAGTTGGGAGTTTCCTTCACCCTGAAACCCCTCCCTGAGCTAATTGGCTGACTTCCTTGAGGGCCCTTGTGAAGTATCATCAGGAATGGCTTCCCTCAGTTCACACTGGAGACTGAGAATGCCTGTAAGGCACTTCTCATTGCTGCTTCTACTTTCATACTTCACACAGCTTCCTAAATATATCCTAGCTCTGGGTAGGGTTAAGGCCTTCTCCTGTGGTCTGAATTTTCAGATTTTCCTCTGGGAATGTGTACTGAGAAGCAGACTCTCCCCCTCTCACACTCTGGGGACTTACAGTCTTTCACACATCTCACAGAGTAGGCTGCAGCCTGCCACTTCTTTCAAAGGGTCTGTGGATTCTTTTGATTTTCCAATATGTGGGACATCAGCACACAATATTTCCTTTCTTTCAGGGTTGTGATAAGCATTAAAAGAGTTAATACATGTAAAGGCCTTAAAACAGGGTTTGGCACATTAGGTACCATATATAGATGGCCCTTGACTTAATTATATTTTCAACTTATGGTGAGTTTATTGGGATGTAACACCATTGTAAATCTAGGAACATCTCTACTTCTTACCTATGATCATCAGCTCAAATATAAGCTTCAGGAAGGCAATGATCTTGGCCTGTTTTTCTACTAATACATCCAGCACAAGTACCTAAAGAGTGCATATCACATAACAGGTACTTTAAAAACTTGTGAAATACATAAATTTACATGGTTGTTTATGCTTTTCAAAGGATATACATCTCTCGTCTAAGATACATGGGTATTTTCTCCTCCAAGTGGTCAATATCACTAGTGATTTACAACCCAACCTGAGCACAGAGACATGCTCTTGGGAAAACTGTGTCTGAGAAAGGTCCCAGGAGCCACTGTGGTTTGTTGGTGGTTGGCTCCCTTGATTGCCTGGCTTTCTTGGGCAAGTTCCCAGGGGGTCATACCCTTCAACAGGGCCCCTTTGAAATAGCATTGTGACATAAGATATGGGTGGCTTTGCTGGATACAACTCTGTTTCCCCAAACTCTTTGATTCCCACTCCTTTTTCTGAATTCCGTCTATCCAGAAGCTGATCCTGGACAAGGATCTACTTTTGTTTGTTTGTTTGTTTGTTTTTGTTTTTGTTTTTACCAGTGCAAAAACATCCCAGAGTGGCCCATGTCAGTGAGAACTTATCTGAGATGGAGAAAGGACAGGCTCTGACCACCAATGGTCAGAGAAATGGAAAGCAATGGTTGACTTCAGCAAGAATGTGTGGGGAAGGTAAGTGATACTGATCCTTTCCAAGGAGTACACCAAGAAATGCTGACACTGGTGGGCCTGCCCAGAATCCCAGTCTTGGATGACTGGGAAAGTCTTTCCCTGCCAAAGCCAGACTATAAAGACTGGAAGAGGTGGCTGCTTTCTCAAATTTGCAAACATCAACGTAAGACTACAAGGATTACAAACAATCAGGGAAACATGACATGACATCACCAAAAAGAAAAATAAATAAAGCTCCACTAACTGACTGTTACGAAATAGATATCTACAAATTTTCTGACACATAATTCAAAATAACAATCCTAAGGAAGCTCAGTAAGCTAAAAGATAACACAGATAGATATCAAACAAAGTCAGTAAAACAAAAACATGAACAAAATGAGAAGTTCAACAAAGAAATAGAAACCACAAAATAAAACCAAACAAAAATTATGGGGTTGAAGAACATAAATAGCTAAACTGAAAAACTTAAAAGAAAACTTGAACAGCAGACTCAATCAAGCAAAAGAAAGAATTAGTAAACTCAAAGACAGTTCATTTTAAATTATTCAGAGGAATAAAAAGAAAAAATAATGAAAAAAATGAAGAAAGCCTATGGGACTTATGAGACACCATTAAGCAAAATAATATATGCAAAATGGGAGTCTCAGAAAGAGAAGAGAAAGAGGAAGTAGATGAAAGAATTTTTATAGCAATAGTTGTTGAATACATCCCAAGTCTGGGGAAGTAAATGAACATCGAGATACATCAAGCCCTATATTTTCCAAATTGGTTAAACTTTCAGAGGTCCACACCAAGACACATTATAATCAAACTGTCAAAACTCAAAAATAAGGAATTTTGAAAAAAGGAAGAGAAAAATGACTTGTCATCTGCAAGGGAGCCTCTATAAGAATATAAATGCATTTCCCACAAAATCTTTGCAGCCTAAGAGAGAGTGCAATGATACAGTTAAAATACTGAAAGAAAAAAAAAAAACTGCATTCTAAGAATACTATACCCAGAAAAACTGTCCTTAAAAATGAACTAGACCTAAAGACTTGTCCAGATAAACAAAGAAGACCAAAAAGTTTGTCACTACTATACTTACATCACAGGAAATACTATAGGGAGTTCTTCAAGTTGAAAGAAACAGACTTTGAGCAGCAACACAAGTCATATGAATAGAAGTTTCACTGCTGAAGTTAAATATACAAGGAAAAACAAAACATTGTAATAATGTAATTGTTGCATATAAGTCACTTTTAATCCTAGTATGAAAATTAAAATACAAAAATATAAAGAATAATCACAAAAATGTGTTAATTCATACACAATATTTTTGAAAGTAAACCCTAATATGAATAACATAAAGTTTGTGTGTAGGGACAAATGGCTACCGCTTTTGTATACAACAAAAGTTAATTTATTATCAACTTTAAATAGACAGTTATAACTATAAGAGGTTCAATATCAGCCTCATGGTAAGCACAATAAAAAAATCTGATAATAGATACACAAAAGATAAACAGAAAATAATCAAAGCACATCCCTACGAAAAGTTGTTAAACCACAAAGAAAGAAATCAGGAGAAGAGAACAAGAGAAGTACAAATCAGAAAGAAAATAAAAATCAGAAGTACAAATCAGACAGACATGGCAAAAGTAAAACCTTCCCTATCAATAATTCCATTAAATTTAAATGAATTAAACTTTTTAATTAAAAGATACACAATGGTTGAATAAATTTTTTCATCAAATTTCTTTCTTTTTATTACTATACTTTAAGTTCTGGGGTACATGTGCAGATCTTGCATGATTATTACATAGGTATTCAAATGCCATGGTGGTTTGCTGCCTGCATCCCCCCATCACCTACATTAGGTATTTCTCCTAATGTTATCTCATCCAAACCTCTCCACACACTGCTATCACTACCCTAGGCTCCACCCCCCAACAGATCCCAGTGTGTGATGTTCCGCTCCCTGTGTCCATGTGTTCTCATTGTTCAACACCCACTTTTTAGTGAGAACATGTGGTGTTTGGCTTTCTGTTCTTATGTCAGTTTACTGAGAATGATGGTTTCCAGATTTATCCATGTCCCTGCAAAGGACATTAACTCATCATTTTTCATGGCTGCATAGTATTCCAAGATGTATATGTGCTACATATTCTTTATCCAGTCATCCTTGATGGGCATTTGGGTTGGTTCCAAGTTTTTGCTATTGTAAACAGTGCCACAATGAACATACATGTGCATGTGTCTTTATAATAGATCAATTTATAATCCTTTGTGTATATACCCAGTAATGGGATTGCTGAGTCAAATATTATTTATATTTCTAGATCCTTGAGGAATCGCCACACTGTCTTCCACAATGGTAGACCTAATTTACACTCCCACCAACAGTGTAAAAGCATTCCTATTTCTCCACATCCTCTCCAGCATCTGTTGTTTCCAGATTTTTTAATGATTGCCATTCTAACTGGTGTGAGATGGTATCTCAATGTAGCTTTGATTTGCATTTCTCTAATGCCAGTGATGATGAGCAATTTTTCATGTTTCTTGGCCACATAAATGTCTTCCTTTGAAAAGTACCTGTTCAAAAAACAAATGCCTGTTCATATCCTTCACCCAATTTTTGATGGGGTTGTTTGTTTTTTCTTGCCAATTTCTTTTAGTTCTTTATAGATTCTGGATGATAGCCCTTTGTCAGATGGGTAGATTGCAAAAATTTTTTCCCATTCTGTTGGTTGCAGATTCACTCTAACGATTGTTTCTTTTGCTGTACAGGAACTCTTAAGTTTAATTAGATCCCATTTGTCTATTTTTGGTTTTGTTGCCAATGCTTTTGATGTTTTAGTCATGAAATCCTTGCCTATGCCTATGTCCTGAATGGTTTTGCCTAGGTTCTCTTCTAGGGTTTTTATGATGTTAGGTCTTATGTTTAAATCTTTAATCCACCTGGAGTTCATTTTTGTATAAGGTGTAAGGAATGGGTCTAGTTTCAGCTTTCTGCACATGATTAGCCAGTTTTCCCAAAACCAATTATTAAACAGGGAATCCTTTTCCCACTGCTTGTTTTTGTCAGGTCTGTCAAACATCAGATGGTTGTAGGTGTGTGGCACTACTTCCCAGGCCTCTGTTCTGTTCCATTGGTACCACTACAATGCTGTTTTGATTACTGTAGACTTGTAGTATAGTTTGAAGTCAGGCAGCATAATGCATCCAGCTTTGTTCTTATTGCTTAGGATTGCCTTGGCTACGTGGGCTCTTTTTTGGTTACATATGAAGTTTAAGGTAGTTTTTTCCAGTTCTGTGAAGAGGGTTTATGGTAGCTCGATGGGGATAGCATTGAATCTATAAATTACTTTGGGAAGTACGGCCATTTTCACAATATTGATTCTTCCTAACCAGGAACATGGAATGTGTTTCCATCTGTTTGTGTCCTTCTTATTTCCTTGAGCAGTGGTTTGTAGTTCTCCTTGAAGAGGTCCTTCACATCCTTTGTTAGTTGTATTCCTAGGTATTTTATTCTCTTCGTGGCAGTTGTGAATAGGAGTTTGCTACTGATTTGGCTGTCTGTCTGTCTGTTATTAGTGTACAGGAATGCTTGTGATTTTTTGCACATTGACTTTGTATCCTGAGACTGCTGAAGTTGATTATCATCTTAAGGAGATTTGGGGCTGAAACAATGGGGTCTTCTAAATATACAATCATATCGTCTGCAAATAGAGACAATTTGACTTCCTCTTTCCCTAATTGAATTTATTTCTTTTCCTTGCTGATTGCTCTGGCTAGAACTTCAAATACTACATTGAGTAGGAATGGTGAGAGAGGGCACCTTTGTCTAGTGCCAGTTTTCAAAGGGAATGCTGCCAGTTTTTGCCCATTCAGTATGATATTGGTGTATTCAGGGATTCAACTTCTTCCTTGTTTAGTCTTTGGAGGGTGTAAGTGTCCAGGAATTTGTCCATTTCTTCTAGATTTAGTAGTTTATGAGCATAGAGTTGTTTGCAGTAATCTCTGATGGTAGTTTGCATTTCTGTGGACACAGTGGTGACATTCCCTTTAACATTTTTTATTGCATCTATTCGATTCTTCTCTCTTTTCTTTTTAATTAGTCTGGCTAGTGGTCTATCTATTTTGTTGATCTTTTCAAAAAACCAGCTCCTTGATTTATTGATTTTTTGAAGGGCTTTTTGTGTTTCTATCTCCTTCAGTTCTGCTCTGATCTTAGTTATTTCTTGTCTTCTGCTAGCTTTTGAATTTGTTTGATCTTGCTCCTCAAGTTCTTTTAATTTTGACGATAGGGTGTCAATTTTAGATCTTTCCTCTCTTTGCATGTGAGCATTTAGTGCTATAAATTTCCCTCTGCACATTGCTTTAAATGTGCCCCAGAGATTCTGGTACATTGTGTCTTCATTCTTATTGGTTTCAAAGAACATCTTTATCTCTGCCTTCATTTCATTATTTATCCAGTAGTCATTCAGGAGCAGGTTGTTCAGTTTCCATGTAGTTGTGCGGTTTTGCATGAGCTTCTTAATCCTGAGTTCTAATTTGATTGCACTGTGGTCTGAGATACTGGTGATTATGATTTCCGTTCTTTTGCATTGGGTGAGGAGTGATTTACTTCCAATGATCTGGTCAGTTTTAGAGTAAATGCGATGTAGTGCTGAGAAGAATGTATATTCTGTGGATTTGGGGTGGAGAGTTCTGTAAATGTTTATTAGGTCCATTTGGTCCAGTTCTGAGTTCAAGTCCTGGATATCCTTGTTAATTTTCTATCTCATTGATCTGTCTAATATTGACAGTGGAGTGTTAAAGTCTCCCACTGTTATTATGTGGGAGTCTAAGTCTCTTTGTAAGTCCTTAAGAATTTGCTTTATGTATCTGGATGCTCCTGCATTGGGTGCATATATATTTATGATAGTTAGCTCTTCTTGCATTGATCAATTTACCATTATGTAATGTCCTTCTTTGTCTCTTTTCACCTTTGTTGGTTTAAAGTCTGTTTTATCAGAGAGTAGGATTGCAACTCCTGCTTTTTTTTGCTCTCCATTTCCTCGGTAAATCTTCTTCCATCCCTTTATTTTGAGTCTATGCGTGTCTTTGCAGATGAGATGAGTCTCCTGAATACAGCACACCAATGGGTATTGACTTTTTATCCAATTTGTCAGTCTGTGTCTTTTGATTGGGGCAGTTAGCCCATTTACATTAAGGTTAATATTGTCATGTGTGAATGTGATCCTGCCGTTTTGATACTAGCCGATTGTTTTGCCTGTTAGTTGATACAGTTTCTTTATTGTATTGATGGTCTTTACCATTTGGTACGTTTTTGCAGTGGCTGGTACTGGTTGTTCCTTTCCACTTTTAGTGCTTCCTTCAGGAGTTCTTGTAAGGCAGGCCTGGTGGTGATGAAATCTCTCAACAATCGCTTGTCCGTAAAGGATTTTATTTCACCTTCAGTTATGAAGCTTAGTTTGGCTGGATAGGAGATTCTGGCTTGAAAGTTCTTTTCTTTAAGGATGTTGAATATTGGCCCCCACTCTCTTCTGGCTTCTAGGGTTTCTGCCAGGAAATCCACTGTGAGTCTGATGGGCTTCCCTTTGTGGGTATCCCGACCTTTCTCTCTGGCTGCCCTTAGCATTTTTTCCTTCATTTCAACCCTGGTGAATCTGACGATTATGTGCCTTGGGATTGCTCTTCTTGAGGAATATCTTTGTGATGTTCTCTGTATTTCCTGGATTTGAATGTTGGCCTGCCTTGCTAGGTTGTGGAAGTTCTCCTGGATAACATCCTGAAGAGTGTTTTCCAGCTTGGATTCATTCTCCCCGTCATGTTCAGGTACACTGATCAAACATAGATTAGGTCTTTTCACATAATTTCATATTTCTTAGAGGCTTTGTTCATTTCTTTTCACTCTTTTTTCTCTAATCTTGCTTTCTCATTTTATTTCATTGAGTTGATCTTCAATCTCTGATATCCTTTCTTCTGTTTGATCAATTCGGCTATTAAAGCTTGTGTATGCTTTGTGAAGTTCTCGTGCTGTGTTTTTCAGCTCCATCAAGTCATTTATGTTCTTCTCTAAGCTGGTCATTCTAGTTAGCATTTCATCTAACCATTTTTCAAGGTTCTTAGTTTATTTGCATTGGGTTAGAACATGTTCCTTTAGCTCAGAGAAATGTGTGATCACTCACCTTCTGAAGCTTGTTTCTGTCAATTGGTCAAATTCATTCTCCATCCAGTTTTGTTACCTTGCTGGTAAGGAGTTGTGATCCCTTGGAGGAGGAGAGGCATTCTGGTTTTTGGTGTTTTCAGCCATTTTGTGCTGGTTTCTTCACATCTTCTTGGATTTTTCTACCTTTGGTATTTGAAGTTGGTGTCTTTCGGATGGGGTCTCTGAGTGAACATCATTTTTGCTGATGTTGAGGTTATTTATTTCTGTTTTTTAGTTTTCCTTCTAACATTCAGGCCCCTCTGCTGCAGCACTGCTGGAGGTCCACTTCAGACCCTACTCACCTGGGAATCACCCGTGGGAGCTGCAGAACAGCAAGGATTACTGCCTTTTCCTTCCTCTGGTAACATCGTCCCAGAAGGGTACCTGCCAGATGTCAACCAGATCTCTCCTGTATGAGGTTACTCTTTAGATATACAGGGATCAAGGAGCCACTTGAGAAGGCAATCTGTCACTTGTAAGAGCCCAAGTGCTGTGCTGGGCACTCTGTTGCTCCCTTCAGAGCTGCTGGGCAGAGACGTTTAAGTCTGCTGCAGTGGAACTCACAACCATTCTTTTTCCCAGGTGCTCTGTCCCAGGAAGATGTGACTTTATTTATAAGTCCCTGACAGGCTGCTGCCTTTTTTCAGAGATGCCTTGCCCAGCAAGGAGGGAGTCTAGTCACAGTCTTCTTGCAGAGGTGTTGAGCTGCTACAGACTACCCCCAGCTGCTGTGTAAACTTTTTTGTTCTATTGTTTACACAGGTAAGGTTAGAGCTGCCTCTGTAATGGCGGGCGCCTCTCCCCCGATGGAGCTCAACAGTCAAGGGTCAAGTTCAAACTGCTGTGCTGACTGTGAAAATCCCAAACCAGTGGGATTCAGTTTGCTGGTATCTGTGGGATGGGACCCACGGGGCCAGATCACCTGGCTCCCCACCTTCAGCCCCCTTTCATTCAGGGGTATGGGCAACTCTGTCTCGCAGACACTCCAGGCACCAGTCAAAACGGCTGCTCAGATTTGTGCTGGGAACTCATGGTGCCGGCTGAATCAGCTGCCCAGATTTGCCCTGGGAACCCATGGCGCCTGTTGGCAGGTGATTCTGTGGGCTGCAAAGACTGCAGGAGAAGCACAGAATCCAAACCGGAGCTCCAGAGTGGCTGGAAACATCCCCGATGGCCTCTGTTGGGTGGGAGGGAGGGCCCTCCAGCCTGTTGCATTTCCTGGGTGAAGCATTGCCCCACCCTGCCTCCATCTTCCCTCCTTGGGCTACAGCCACTGTCCAACCAGTCCCACTGAGATGAACCTGGTACCTCGGTTGGAAATGCGGAGATCACTTGCCTTCTGCATTGCCCTCACTGGGAACTGCACTCTGGAACTGTTCCTATTTGGCCATCTTGGCAGAAGTCCCCATCAACTTTTCTTTTAAGTTCCAGGGTACATGTGCAGAATGTGCAGGTTTGTTACATAGGTAAACGTGTGCCATGGTGATTTGCTGCACAGATCAACCCATCACCTAGGTATTGAGCCCAGCATCCATTAGCTATTCTTTGTGATGCTTTCCCTCCCCTTGTCCCCACAACAGATCCCAGTGGGTGTTGTTTACCCCATGTGTCCATGTGTTCTCATTATTCAGCTTTCACTTATAACTGAGAACAAGGAGTGTTTGGTTTTTTGCTCCTGTATTAGTTTGCTGAGGAAAACTGCTTCCAGCTCCATCCATGTCCCTGCAAAGGACATGACCTCACTCCTTTTTATGACTGCATAGTATTCCCTGGTGTATATGTACCACATTTTCTTTATCCAGTCTACCATTGTTGGGCATTTGGGTTGATTCCATGGAATGAATTTTTTAAAAAGACACACTACATGCTGTCTACAAGAGACTCACCTTAGATTTAAGAACACGCATAGTCTAAAAAAGAACAGATGAGAATATTCTATGAAAATTATGATCAAAGGAGCACTGGGGTGGTTATACTTACACAAAATAGACTTTGAGTCATAGACTCTCTACAGACAAAGAATGTCATTATATGGTGAAAAAAAGGTTAAATTCAAAAGGAAGTTATAACAATTATAAATATATACACCAACATTAAAACCCCTAAATACATAAAGCAAATATTGACCAATCTGAAGGGAGAAATAGACAGCAAAACAATAATAGGAAATTCATTACTCTAGATCATCCAGGCAGAAAATCAATAAGAAAATAGCAAACTTGAGCCACACTATAGATCAAATGAACCTAACACATACAGACCATTCTACCTAATAGCAGCAGAATACATATTTTTTCAAATGCACACTGAATATTTTATAGGGTAGATCACATGCTAGGTCACATAAGAGGTCTTAACAAATTAAAGAAGTTTGAAATAATTTTAAGTGTATTTTTCACCCAAAATGGAATAAAACTATAAATCAATAACAAAATTAAATAAAGAAAACTCACAAATACATGGAAATTAAACAACATGCTCTTAAACAACCATTGAGACAAAGAAGAAATCAAAAGAGAAATGAGAAAATATCTAAAAAAGATGAAAATAAAAACACAACATTCCAAAATATATGAGATACAGCAAGAGCAATACTAGAAGAAAATGTTATAATGATCCATGTTACATTTAAAAAAGAAAAAAGGACCCAAACAAACTAACTTTAAAACTAAAGGAACTATAAAAAGAAAAACAAAGTGAAGACAAATTTTGCAGAAAAAAGAAAATCATAAAGGTTAGAGCCAAAATAAATGAAATAGAGAATAGAAAATAATTTAGAAATCAATGAAACTAAGAGATGGGTTTTTGAAAAGATAAAGTTTACCAACCCTTAGATAGACTAAGAAATAAAGAGAGAAGGCTCATATAAATAAAATCAGAAATGAAAAAGAAGACATTACAACTTATGCCAAGAAAATTTTTAAAAGATCACAAGGCACTGTTATGAACAATTTTACACCAATAAATTGAATAAATTAAAAGTAATTGATAATTTCCTGTACATATAAACCAAGACTGATTTAAGAATAAATAGAAACCAATAGCAAATATAGAAATGAAAGAATAATCCAAATGTTTCAAACAACAGAGGGCTCAGGACCAGATGGCTTTTTGTATGAATTCTTCCAAACATTTAAAGAAGAATTAATAGTGATATTTGTTAAAACTCTTCCAAAAATAAACAGTGAACATTTCTGAATTCATTTTATGCAGCCAGTGTCACTCTGACACCAAAGCTAATGACACCACAAAAGAAAAGAAAACTACAGGTCAATAGTTCTGATGAACATGGATGCAAAATTTCTCAACAGTATATTAGCAAACTGAATTCAACAGCACATGAAAAGGATCATACACTATATGTGTTTGTCCATTTGTACTTGTCATAAAAGGATACCTGAGACTGGGTAATTTACAAATAAAACAGGCTTAATTGGCTCACAGTTCTGCAGATTGTACAAGCATGGCACCAGCATCTGCTTGGTTTCTGGTAAGGCCTCACGGTGGAATGTGAAGCATGAATCAGCATATTAATGACCAAACCTAAGAATGATCAGTGTCCCTGAGGAAGAAGAGAATATAAAGGTTGGATTATTTGGGGGAATAATTGAGAAAAACTTCCTCAGCCTTGCTAGATACCTAGACATCCAAATACAAGAAGCACAAAGAACACCTGGGAAATTCATCACAAAGAGATCATTGCCTAGACACATTGTCATCAAGTGATCTAAAATTAAGATGAAGGAAAGAATCTTAAGAGCTGTGAGACAAAAGGACCAGATTACCTATAAAAGAAAACCTATGAGATTAACAGCAAATTACTCAGCAGAAACCCTATTCAGCAGAAACAAACTAGAAGGGATTGGGGCCCTATCTTCAACCTCCTAGAACAAAACAATTATCAGTCAAGAATGTTGTCTCCAGTGAAAGTAAGCATCATATTTGAAGGAGAGATACAGTCTTTTTCAGACAAACAAATGCTGAGAGAATTTGCCACTACCAAGTCACCACCACAAGGACTGCTAAAAGGAGCTCTAAATCTTGAAATAAATCCTGAAAATGCATCAAAAAACAAAACCTCTTTAAAGACTAAATCACACATGACCCATAAAACAAACAACAATTTAAAAAGCACAAAAAGGAAAAAAAAGCAAAGGTACACAGCAAAATGAATGGAATGATACCTCACATTCCATATTGAACAGACCAGTAACAAGCAGCGAGATTGAAATGGAAAAACTACCAACAAAGGAAAGTCCAGGACCAGATGGATTCACAGCAGAATTCTATCAGACATTCAAAGAAGAATTGGTACTAATATTTTTGACACAGTTCCACAAGATAGAGAAAGAGGGACTCTTCACTGACTCATTCTATGAAGCCAGCATCACCCTAACACCAAAACCAGGAAAGGACATAGCCAATAAAGAAAACTACAGACCAATATCCCTGATGAACATAGATACTAAACTCCTTAACAAAATACTAGCTAACTGAATCCAACAACATATCAAAAAGATAATCCACCATGATCAAGTTGGTCTCGTAGCAGGGATGGTTTAACATATGCAAGTCAATAAATGTGATATACCACATAATGGCACTCACATCGACCTGGGTGAGGTTGGAGTCTATTATCCTAAGAGAAGTAACTCAGAAATGGAATAGCAAACATCATATGTTCTCACTGATATGTGGGAACTAAGCTATGAGGATGCACAGCCATAAGAATAATACAATGGACTTTGCAGACTTGGGGAAAATAATGGGATGGGATGAGGGATAAAAGACTGCAAATATGGTGCAGTGTATAATGCTCAGGTGATGAGTGAACCAAAATATCACAAATCGCCACTAAAGAACTTATTCATGTAACCAAAAGCCACCCGTACCCCAATAACCTATGGGGGAAAAAGCTAAATGTTATTTAAACTTGATAGATTTAGGTAAGTCTTAGTGTCGATTCAATTTCTTTCTTTATGAAAAAAAAGCTTATCATCACTGCTCATTAATTTTTACTTGTTATAGAAAAAGTATTGAGAATTTTTGTTCATATAAATGAGTTTATAAGAATGGAAGTTTCTTCAAATGTCTTCTGTGTTACATGTGAAACGTTACACAGTGTTCCATCATCAACACACTTTTTAATGATCAGTTTCTGATAATGCAACTAGCTCAATTTTATTGGATGCAAATAATTTAAACCATTTGACTTTTAATGACATTTCTCTCTCTATTGTTACAGATCCCTGTGGTCAAAATGAGAACAATTTGGGCAACAGAATAAATAACAACACTATAGTATTATAACCTGTAGAATAAAAAAAAAAAAAAAAAAAAAAAAAAAAAAAAAACTTCTGCAGGAACAGCTCTTCTTTACAGAAGAATTCCAATTAATAAATGTAGCAAGATTGAGGGAAATAGAAAATCACCATTAGAATGCCACAGCAATTATCATTGCAGAAAAGATCCACCAATGGATGCTAAAATCAATGGGTAAAAGTTTAAGGAGAAAGAGGATATTTGCATAGTTTCAAAGTATCTACTCCAAGATACATGTGATGGTTAATTTTATGTGTCAACTTGACTGGGATCATGGATGCTCAGAGAGCTGGTGAATATTATTTCTGGGTGTGTCTGTGAGGTGTTTCCAGAAAAGATTAGCATTTGCATTAGCATTTATTCTGTCTACTCAGTAGACTGACTAAAAGAGATCATCATGAACAATGTGCATGAGTATAAGTCATTCTATTATAAAGATGCATGCAGGCATATGTTCATTGCAGCACTATTCACAATAGCAAAGACATGGAATCAACCCAAATGCCCATTAATGATAGACTGGATAAAGAAAATGTCGTACATATACACCATGGAATACTATGCAGCCATAAAAAGGAATGAGATCATATCCTTTACAGGGACATGGATGGAGCTGGAAGCCATTATCCTCAGCAAACTAACACAGGAAGAAAAAACCAACAACCACATGTTCTTACTTATATGTGAGAGCTGAACAATGAAATCACATGGACACAGGGAGGGGAACACACTGGGGCCTGTCGGGGGGCTGCAGGGTAGGGGAGGGAGAACATCAGGATAAAGAGCTAATCCATGCTGGGCTTAATACCTAGGTGATAGATTGATAGGTACAGCAAATGACCATGGCAACATTTACTTATGTAACAAACCTGCACGCCCTGCACATTTCACATGTAGCCTAGAACTTAAAATAAAACTTAAAAAAAAATACACAAATTGTCAACCAAAAAATAAATAAATAAAAGTGAAGATATTCAAGACATGCAGAACCAAACCAAACAAAAACAATGTATGTGAGGATCATTCAATCTGTTTAGGGCCTGAATAGAGTAAAAAGGTGGAGGAAGGGTGAATTTGCTGTCTCTGCTTGAGGTGGAACATCCATCGCCTCCTGTCTTCAGACATCGATGTTCCTCATTCTTGGGACTTTGAACTTAGACTAAGACTTATACCATTGGTTCCACTGGTTCTCAGGCCTCCGGATTTGAACTGGAACTACACACTGGCTTTCCTGGGCCTCCAGCTTTCAAACAGCAGATCATGGAGCTTCTCAGACTCCATAAACACATAAGCCAATCCCTCATAAAAAACATCTTTCTGAATACCTATATATAACCTATTAGCTCTGTTTCTCTGGAAAACACTGAATAATGCAATATTTATTAATTACAAAGAGAAAGTCTAAAATTATTTTAGAATAATTAGTTAAAACAAACTTTAAAAATTAGAAATTGTTTATTTTAGGTTTTGTCTCATGGACTACAAACAAACACAACAGACACATACACACAGCCGTATATTTTACAGGCCATATTTCATTTTTCTAATAAAAATCTTCTATAAGCACTTTTAAAATTTGTGGTAGACAGAGGGCAAAACACATGAGAGTTATTAATTATGTCAAATGAATAAATATAAGTAATAATTTACAACA
>NW_022437013.1:2853262-3029171 GCF_009761245.1 Sapajus apella | reverse complement strand
TGTAAGTTATTGCTTATATTTATTCATTTGACATAATTAGGGCAGCATATTAGCTGAAAAGGAAAGGTTTTCTTCTAATTAAATGAAACCGGCTTTCTGGAGTTCTGGGCATCACATTCTTTATAGCATTTTAGAAACATTTTGTCCTATCTTTGTGCAGGAGTAAATGTTCTACTTTTTTTTTTTTTTTTTTTTGAGAGGAGTTTCGCTCTTGTTACCCGGGCTGGAGTGCAATGGCGCGATCTCGGCTCACTGCAACCTCCGCCTCCTGGGTTCAGGCAATTCTCCTGCCTCAGCCTCCTGAGTAGCTGGGATTACAGGCACGCGTCACCATGCCCAGCTGATTTTTTGTATTCTTAGTAGAGACGGGGTTTCACCATGTTGACCAGGATGGTCTTGATCTCTTGACCTCGTGATCCACCCGCCTCAGCTTCCCAAAGTGCTGGGATTACAGGCGTGAGCCACCGCGCCCGGCCCAATGTTCTACTTTTATAAGGTCATTTTAAATCTCTGTATGGAAATCTCTGCATGTAAACATACAGAGAAGCTATAGGATCATTGGTCACTGGTGAGTCCCCACAAAAGTTATTTTTTATCAGTGCTCTCTTTGCTTTTCTCTCAGAGGACTCTTTCTCAGCAGGGTTGCTATTATTTTTAAACACAGTTGGGTGATGGAGTACATCATAGCAAGATTCAAGGTAAATGTTCTGCTTTTCTTTTGTATAGTGGGAGAAGGTCAACTATGAAGGTAGAGGAAGTAAAGGAGAACCATGGTAAGACAACTTGACATCAGGCATGGATTCTGGCAGATCAGCATTAATAATTGAATGATAATGGAAGCTGAGATAACACTGGAAATTGATTTTTTAAATTCTCCCTTTGCCTGAATACCCCTTAAGAAATCTAGTATTCCTCCTGGGAAAAGGAATACTTTTAATTTATAGAGGATCCAGAGTTTCAGAAAAAAAAAAAAATGCCAATTTTTGCTTCAATTCTTTAATAGCTTCATTAGGAGCATGAATTATGATGGTTATAATTGGTATGAAGACTGCTAACATTATGTAAGTCATATTAATAGCTTGTATTGCATCACATATTGGAGTTTTCAAATCATCTCATATATGTTATTTCATGTTACTCTTTCTTGGGCTTAGTTATCTGGAAAGCAGAGCCTGAGGGAAAGGCTTGCTTGCAGGTAGTGTATTTGGGAAGCGATTTCAAAAAACAGACAAAAGGGCTAGGTAAGTGAAACAAGGAAGGAGGGAATGAAAATGCAGGTAGGAATTCTTGAGTTGGATATCTCTATGGATGGCAGGGAGCTTCTGAGAAATCTAAAGGAGTATGAAGGAGTATATTGTGGGACTGTCAGTCCAGGCGAAAACATTGGTCAAGCATGATCCCAAGGACATCCAATGCCAAGGAGTCCTCAAAACAACAGCGCAGGGAGCAAGACATAGCAGCAGTGGGTTCAAGGTGAAGCACTGCCAGGTTGTACACAGCAAAGTGGGTAGAAGTCTGCAAAGAATTAATTAATACTGTATTGGTTGGAGTAGAAGGTAAGGTCTAGTCTGTTTTAAATCACACAAGAGGTGTTCTATACATATCCTTACAGCAACACTGTGAGATAGGGCATAAATTATTATTCATCTCATTTTAAAGGGAAAAATGTAAAAACAATCTATGGCGCTATTGTTAGTAAATGACTTGGCCACTCTGTGCCTCAATTTTCATATCTGGAAAAAAGCAGGGATTAAAACCATTTACCCTTTCCATTATGAAAATAACTAAAAAAGCACCTGCAAAATGCTTTGAGCTCCAAAAAAGTCAGCTATGTAAATAAATTGTGTTATTGTGCTTTATAGTCTATTTGAAAACAAGATGAGTCTTTTGTCATTTTGAAATATTGAATTCTACTTTGCACAAAATTGAAAAATAGAGACTAATTTTATCTCTCATTCTTCATGCATATCTCTCACTAAGTTTAAAGTGAGCTTGGCTCTCCCTATCTATACATAATTACACAAAGTAATCATAAAATTTCATATTTTAGTACTTCTATAATGAGCCTCAAAAGTCAATAACAAACTACAAATATTCATAGAAAATATTTCTTCCTAATTTTAGGATTGATAACTCACTGCTGCTTCTATTTTGTACATCTAGAATGACTACTGGTATGATTATTTCTCAGAATTTATGCCCTCATTTAGGAGCAAAGTGACTTAATTTGATTGTACTGCATTTATGGCATTCTTTGAAGAAAGCCATATTGAAGCCTTTCCTGGCTCCAAAGCCACCTGCACCTCCATGCTACACTAAGACATCCACCTCAAAATACAATAAGAGGAAATTTCTTATTAGTCTAAAGTAACCCATATGGATATGGGTGGCATGAAATTGCTGGTCTAGGTAGCCACTGCTGGCTCATGGTCTGGGCCCTGGGACATATAATTAGCTTGAGCAGCTCTATTTTCTCCTGATGAATTGACTGGCTTTTAGTGTGTTTATGTAACCATGGACATATCTTTGGGAATGTAACCCATGCAATCACGTCCAGGTCAGCACAGTCACCTAATTGAGAAAGCCTAGATAACAGGGAGAGAGAATCCAAGGACTCCATAAACTTTTTTTCTGTAAGCAAAAAGATGCAAGTTTGCTAAAAATTAATGGGCACAGACATAAGCGTATATTGCAAATTTATTCTCTTTCCATCTGGATTTCTCCCCATTGACTGGGACAATCTTCAACCCACAGGAGAGCTCATGTCTTCTCTTTCTCCCTCTCTTCTTCTTCCTTTTGTTCATTACTGATGCACATTATGTGCTAGGTTCTATTCAAAGGACTGCACATATTTAATTCGTTTAGTTGTTACAATAACCCTATGCAATAGGCAACCTTATCATATCTATTTTGCTGATGAGAAATCTGATGCTTGGGCAGATTAAGGATTACAAATCGTTCTACTATAAGGACACGTGCACAAGAATGTTCATTGCAGCACTGTTTACAATAGCAAAGACCTGGAACCAACCCAAATGCCCATCAACGATAGACTGGATAGGGAAAATGTGGCACATATACACCATGGAATATTATGCAGCCATCAAAAACGATGAGTTTGTGTCCTTTGTAGGGACATGGATGAACCTGGAAACCATCATTCTCAGCAAACTGACAGAAGAGCAGAAGATCAAACACCACGTGTTCTCACTCATAGGCGGGTGTTGAACAATGAAAACACATGGACACAGGGAGGGGAGCACTACACACTGGGGTTAGTTGGGGGGAAATAGGGGAGGGACGGTGGGGGGTGGGAAGCTGGGGAGAGATAGTAGGGGGAGAAATGCCAGATGTAGGTGATGGGGAGGAAGGCAGCAAATCACACTGCCACGTGTGTTCCTATGCAACAATGTTGCATGTTCTTCACATGTACCCCAAAACCTAAAATGCAATAAAATAAATAAATGGGAAAAAAATAAATAAATAAATAAAAATAAATTGCCCAAAGTCACCAAGCTTGTCAGTGGCTCAGCTGGTATTCAAACTCAAGTCTGTCTGTTACCAAAGCATTTATTTCTTCTTTTTAGGTAGTGTTCCACCTAAACATAGAAAGCTCTGTGTCCACTGGTTATTAAGGCCAGCTTCACTCTGGACTTAAATTTCTTCTTCCAGTCTTTTTAAATTAACCTATTGCAAATACAATTAGTGCTCTGACCTCTATACTATGTTCTCCAGCCATGAAAATCTCTGGTCCTGACTCTATTCTGGAAGCTTGTGCCAAACCAACCAATCATTGATGTGAAGGTATGGGGCCCAGAAAATTAATTGTCTCTTCAGACCTTCATGATGCCTGTATTCTAGTTCCATAATCCTTCCCCACCCATCTGTTTTATTCAAAGCATTATTATTGAGCACCTAATATGCCAAACACTAAAAATACAGTGGAAAATTAGCTGGACATTGCCCCTGTGTTCACAGAGCTTGCAGCCTAATGGGAGAGACAGAAACACAAATAAACCAACACACATACACACAGATATATGTACACAGACACATGAACAGGTGAAATAATTTTAAGCTGTGATAAGAATTATGAAAGAAACAAATAGGATTCTATATCAGAGAAAAATTGAGTTGGGGCTACTTTAGTCAGGAAAGATGTCTCTCAGGTGGTTATAATAGTATAATAGAAAGGAATTAGTTATATAAAGAGCAAGAGAAAGAGTGCTGCAGGCAGGGGGAAAAATAAACGGCAAAAAGCAGGAGGAGGAGGACTTGCCTGGTTCAAATAATAGAGAGGAGACCAATGTGTCTTGAGTTTTGTGAGAAAGAAAGACTGAGAGGAGTTGAGGTTGTAGAAATAGACTGGGAACAGATCTTGACCAAAATTTGTGGGAGGCCTTAAAAAAGTGTTTTTGTTTAGTTCTTAGAGTCATGGGAAGTTATTAGTTGTTGAGTAGGGATATCTTGCAATTGTTCTGGTATGAGATGTTAATAGCTTGGATTGCGGTGGCAGCCAAGGAGGTGATAAAGAATGGTCAGATATAACATGTATTTTGACAGTGAAACCAAAGGGACTTCCTGGCAGATTGAAAGCAGGGGGGTTGAAGGCAAGAGAGGAATTAAGGATAACTTTTAGATCTTGACCTGAGCAACTAAGGAATGGGGAAACCATATCAAGATGGGATAGGCTATGGGAGGAGCAATATCAAACATTATGTTTTGGTCATATTAAACTTGAGGGACTCATAGGAATTGGCAATTAGATAAGTGAGTCTAAACTTCTGGGGATACTTCAAGGCTGGGTATATAAATTAGGAGTTGGAATATAATGGTAAAATGGAGCAGAATAGAGAACCCAGAAATAAAGCCAATACCTACAAGCATCTGATCTTCAACAAAAGCATACAAAAACATAAATCGTGGAAAGGACACCTTATTTAATAAATGGTGCTGGGAAAACTGGCTAGCCACATGTAGAAGAATGAAACTGGATCCCTATCGCTCACCTTATACAAAAATCAACTCAAGATGGATCAAAGACTTAAATCTAAGACCTGAAACCATAACCTAGAAAAAATTATTCTGGACATTAGCCTAGGCAAAGAATTCATGACTAAGATCCCAAAAGCAAATGCAACAAAAACAAAAATAAATAAATGGGACTTAATTAAACTAAAAAGCTTCTGTACAGCAAAATGAATAATCATCAGAGTAAACAGACAACCCACAGAGTGGGAGAAAATATTCGCAAACTATGTATCTGACAAAGACTAATACCCAGAATCTACAAGGAACTCAAACCAGCAAGACAAAAACAAATGATTCCATCAAAAAGGGGGCAAATGATACGAACAGATATTTCTCAAAAGAAGATATACAAATGGCCAATAAACACATAAAAATATTCAACATCGTTAATCATGGAAACACAAATTAAAATCACAATGAAATACTACTTGACCCCAGCCACAATGGGCATTATTAAAAAGTCAAAAAACAATAGATGTTGGTGTGGATATGTTGAAAAGGGAACATTTATACACTGCTGATGGAAATGTAAATTAGTGCAGCATCTATGGAAAACACTATGGAGATTTCTTAAGGAACTATAAGTAGATCTACCATTTGATTCAGTAATCCCACTAGAGGGTATATGTATGTTTATTGAAGCACAATTCACAATTGCAAAGTTATGGAACCAACCTAACTGTCCATCATCCAGTGAGCAGATAAAGAGGATGTGGTATATAATGCACACCACGGAACACTACTCAGCCACAAAAAAGAAGAATGAAATAATGTTTTTTTCAACAACTAGGATGGAGCTAGAGGCCATTATTCTAAGTGAAGTAACTCAGGAATGGAAAATCAAATAGCGAATGTTCTCACTTATAAGTGGGAGCTAAACTATGGGTACACAAAGGCATATAGAGTGGTATAATGGACATTGGAGACTTAGAAGGGGCAGGGTGGATGGGCAGGGCAAGGGATAAAATGTTGCATATTGGGTAAAATGTCCACTGCTCAGCTGACAGGTACACTAGAATCTCAGACTTTACCACTATGCAATTCATCCATGTAACCAAAAGCCACTTGTACCCCATAAGCTATTGAAATTTAAAAAAAATTAAAATTAAAATTAAAAATAAATGCTGCAAGCAGAAAATTTTAAAGAAAGGAATATAGAAGGCAAATAAAACCATAAAGCTGAATAAAATCATTCAGGGGAAGAGTCTATTTTGTTTCTTGCCTGTCTCCTGCCCTATACTGGAATGTAAGCTTCATGAGAGTAGGTATTTCTACTTGCTGGTGATTCTCTAGGGACCATAACAATGCTCTTATTAAAAATGTATTCAATATGTAAAATGAATGATTATGTCTCATTATTACTTTCCATGGGCCCTCATAGTCACATTCAGCCCCACCCTAGCCTCCCACTCCTTGTTTCTTTATTCTTTCTTGTGCCTTTTATAGAGAGTCATATTTACTCATAATGACAGCTGTCACATTTCTAACATTTAGTGAAAGTTCTTAGCTTGTCACATCTGCCTCTCCTGATGTGTTCTTCTCTTTGAGCTTTCTTTGCCTAGGCCTTTTGACCCCTTTACTTACTTGTGACCACTCCTATTTCTTTTTCCTAGTACCATACCCTACCAGACAGGATACCTAAAATTGGACTCTATGTGTGGATATCTGAATCACAGTCAGGTTGAGAATTGGCAAAAGCTGGCTGCAACACTAGAGACACAAGAAGAAATAAATGCAGTGATGCAGGATTTGATCACACTCCTTGAGGTGAATGTAGCTCACTGCTTGTACTCAGATTGGGCTGTTAATATCTATTGTCTAGAGTTTGTAAGTTAACCTAATGTTCCCAGGATCCTTGTAATCCAATTGCAATGTATAATTTTCTTCAGATACTTTCAAACAAATCCTCATTATGTGGTCAGCCTGCGTGCCATCAAACAGGATGCCACATTAAGTTGATGCCTTAAAGCAGGACTCTGTTGTCTCAAGCCAGCATTCAGTGACAATGCCATTGGAAGTCACATTTCTTGGGCTGTTTCCCTTTATCAGAAACATATTGAACTGCTTGTATCAGTCAGATGGTTGGTATTCCTGTGTAGTAAGGATGTTATTTGCTTTAAAAATGGATTACAGTTGAGTAGGCCATACTGGCTAGAATGGAAGGCAAATTATTATTTTATGGATTGGTTTGGCCCTACCCATCTCAAGAGGGACTGGATCACATGAAGCAGAAAAATGGAGAGCGACAAGCCTCCCAACTGGATTAATTCAGTACCTTCTTACATGGACTCATGGACTCTCATCCTTTCCATGCACGTATTCTCTAGGACACTGCCAGAGGAATTTCTCACTGGGCTATTCACAAACTTAAAAGCCTCCAGTAGCTACCCCATAGCCTATTTGCTCTGAAATTCTTCTGGAAGAACTTCAAGGCCACCATCATCTGACTCTAGCTTGTAGCTTGGTAAATCAGACCCTTCCCAACACCACACACACACACACACACAAACACACACCCCTTCTACTTACATAGTTGGGTTTCTCCACTTTCATTCCCCTTCCTCCATCCGGATGCCAATGCTCTGTTCATTCCCACTTCTGTGTCCTCACTTACACTGTGGCCTCAATCTAGGGTACTTTCTCCTCTTCCTGTAAACTGAAATCTTTCACTTCTTTTGAGGTCTAGCTTAAAGTTGTATTTTCGTGGAGTACAGCCCATTGTAACATCTTCATTCATCATTGTTCCCTGGTTCTGTCATATATCTTTAATGTTTTCATTTCCTTGTCTATCTTAAATTCTGTCTCCCCCAAGATAAAGCTCTCTTCTCCTTTTAAACCCTTGTAGGGCTGGGAAAATTATAGATATTAATGAACTCTGACTGAGCCAATCCTAGAGCTCTTAACTACTTTCTGACATGAGATATTGAAAAGAAAATCTGAGAGACACAGCTGTCCCCTCTGTCCAGCCCCAATATAATCAGTGTTCAACTTTGATTCATTGTTGTGTATTGAGTTTCAGATTAAGATTATATTTGAAAGAAAATGTTCTCCTGAGTTTTTAAGTATAAAAAATGCTAATATATACCGTTCATTAATTCCTTCAACATTTATTGAACATTTACTATGTGGCCAGCAATGCACTAATATTTTTATAGGCAGCTAAGAAAGAGAAAGACCTGGGGGCTGGAGTTGTTGAAGAATTTTACACATCGAGGACTTAGTAGTGCAGAGATAATGGTAAAGCCATTTCTAGGAACTAGAATAACTCGTTACCTAGTGTTAGACACACTGAGAAGGTATAGGTGTTTGCTCTCCATCACTGTTCTCTTAGAGGAGTGAGAACCAAGAGTAGGGCATCCCTTCCCCAGTTCTCTCTGCCAGTCACTCTCCTCTTGTCTTTTCCCTTGCTAGCCTTGCCTCATTGGCTGAACCTCAGAATAACAGGACCTTATATTCTTTTATCTCAAAATCGGATCAAGCATATTGGGATGCCAGGTTGATTGTTTTCTTTTTTAAGCACCATTTTCCCCAGTGGCCACTGGCATTTCTGCATCTGCTCATATAGTAGGTTGTCTACATGAAATCTTCCTCCTGATCCTTCAGTCTACTGGGAGACAGTGCTAGCATTAGGAAACTGCTTTTCCCATAATTCATTTCTGTAATACGGAATGCCAAGCACCTGAAGCAACGTGTCCTGCTGCCACCACCACCAGGCAAAACTAAATCATGTGCAGACACCGATGCCCCAGGCTGCTGGCTAAGAATAAGGCAAACTCAAAATAACTTGCACTATCCCCAACAGACCTTATTGTCTGCCATTCCTCTCTTTGTCCCTGCTTATGATTGGCTAAAGAGCAAGGTAGACAACTGGTTTCTGAGTCCTGAAATAACATTGACAACAGAAATAAATCTCCTGCCTGGGTAGACACTCATCAAAGCAGAAGAAAGAGATGCTCAATCATTCTGCCGCTTACTCAGCTGCACTCAGGATGTCTAGTATGGGCTTCAGGGGGTTCTAGGACTGCTTCCCTCCCCACATGAGGTAGACAGTATGTGCATTTCAGTAATGGAGTTTAGGAACAGGTCAAGCGAGATAACTGGGCTTAATGACAGGGAAGAGGCAAGGAGGTCTGTACTCATGAGCTGGAAACTCCATTCTTATACTCAGATCCCTGGCCCCTATGCACATACCCACATTCGGACTGTCTGAATGGAAAACTGCAACCAAGACATATTTGCTCAGCTAATGGGAAACAAAGGGAGCTAAGGTCAGGGGCTTCTCTCTGATCATGAGAATCCTCACAATTTCATACCACCTCCTCCAGAGCTAAGGACATCATTCCTAAAAGTAAACAAAAAGCAGAAGGTGAAAGCATTGGTGTTTCCTAGACTGTATCTTACCTGTTGAACAATCTCAGCTAGCTGAGAGCTCTGAGAGCCCCAACTCGCCACTCCGATGGTTCACCTCAACTCTCAACTCAAAAGAGGCATTTACCACTCTGCTAGCACTTAATGGTGGTAGCATAGGATGGGGTAAGCTCTTGAGCCATGCAAAAAGCAGAAGGTACTGGTACTTTTAGGACTAGGCAACTTATCAATAACAGGAAGTAGGGTTGCGTGGATATGCAAGACTAGCAGACTTACTGATCTTAAATGACCTTCAATACAAAAGCCAGATTCTCTAGAGCTTCTTTATCTTACTTATCTAAAACCTTATACCTGTTGATTAATACGTCCCCATATCCTCATTCCAATAGCACGTAATAATTGCCATTTTAGTCTTTCATTTGATGAGTTTCATTATTTTAGATACCTCATATAAGTGAAATCATTCAGTACTTGTCACTCTGTGTCCAGCTTTCCTCACTTAGCTTAAATCGTTTTAACACACTAGATCTCATATTAAGTGTTCCTACCATAATAAAATAAAATAATAAAAACCAGGGATTCTCAACAGGGGCAGGGAGCAAAGCAGTAGAGCATGAGTATTTTGAAAAATCTACAAAAGTTATTATGATCTCCATCTTGAACCTTGTATCTATGCATTAGCAAGTTACTTTTATTAATTTCCTAATTTACCAAAGAGACAAAAATGGCCCAGATAAGCAACATGACCTACAGAAGGTCACCTAGCTAAGAGTCCTGCCAGAACCTGCCTGTCTCCTCAAGTGCTGACACACCCATTACTGTTAGCCCACTTAAAGTTTTGACCATGAGAGTAAGTGACTTAGAGCACCCCCCACTCAGCACTGAGAACAGTCTTCCTTCACATATGTATTAGCTCATGCTGCCACAACATAATGCCATAAGCTGGAGGCTTAAACAAGAGACATTTTTTTTCTCATAGTTTTGGAGGCTGGAAGTCCAAGATCAAGGTGTTAGCTGATTTGGCTTCTCCTGAGGCCTCTCTCCTTGACTCCCATACAGCCACCTTCTCACTGTGCCCTCACTTGCCTTTTCTCTGTGTGTGCACATTTCTGGTGTTTCATTTCATCTTCTTTTTATTAATATAAGGATATCAGTCATAGTGGATCAGAGGCCCATCCATATGATCTCATTTAACCTTAATTGCCTGTTTAAAAGCGTTATCTCAGCCGGGCGCGGTGGCTCAAGCCTGTAATCCCAGCACTTTGGGAGGCCGAGGCGGGTGGATCACGAGGTCAAGAGATCGAGACCATCCTGGTCAACATGGTGAAACCCCGTCTCTACTAAAAATACAAAACATTAGCTGGGCATGGTGGCGTGTGCCTGTAATCCCAGCTGCTCGGGAGGTTGAGGCAGGAGAATTGCCTGAACCCAGGAGGCGGAGGTTGCGGTGAGCCGAGATCGTGCCATTGCACTCCAGTCTGGGTAACAAGAGTGAAACTCCGTCTCAAAATAAATAAATAAATAAATAAAATAAAAATAAAAGCCTTATCTCAAAATACACTCACATTCTGAGGCACTAGAATTTAGGACTTCAACATATGAATTTGTAAGGGACACAGTTTGTTCCATAACAACATGAATACTGTGACAACTCGGCATAAAGAATGTTCATTCCCACTTCACCCTGCATCCATGAAACTACATTGCACTCCTTCCTCATCCCATGCCACAAAAAACGTTCCTCTGCTCCTCTGTAACCATCACTGCCACTTCCACTAAATCACATCCCTTCTACTCTTCTCCAATGCCACAACACCCTATCATCTCAGTTCTTCTACATTATCCTGGGGCCATCTGTGTCTTCCACATGTCCTTTTCATATATGAACTCTGTGCTGCCTGGCAGCCCTATTAGTTCCTTAAGGATAGGGACCAAATTTTGTGTTTTGCTTGGCTCCTAAGAACAGACGGTAAATGCCTGTGCATAATGGACACTTGTGCTGAAACTACTTCATACCATTTTTTTTCTTTTTCTTTTTTTTTCCATTTATTTAATTTTATTGCATTTTAGGTTTTGGGGTACATGTGAAGAACATGCAGGATTGTTGCATAGGTACACACGTGGCAGTGTGATTTGCTGCCTTCCTCCCCATCACCTACATCTGGCATTTCTCCCCCTGCTATCTCTCCCCAACTCCCCACCCCTCACCATCCCTCCCCTATTTCCCCCCAACTGACCCCAGTGTGTAGTGCTCCCCTCCCTGTGTCCATGTGTTCTCATTGTTCAACACCCGCCTATGAGTGAGAACATGCGGTGTTTGATCTTCTGCTCTTCTGTCAGTTTGCTGAGAATGATGGTTTCCAGGTTCATCCATGTCCCTACAAAGAACACAAACTCATCGTTTTTGATGGCTGCATAATATTCCATGGTGTACATGTGCCACATTTTCCCTGTCCAGTCTATCATCGATGGGCATTTGGGTTGGTTCCAGGTCTTTGCTATTGTAAACTGTGCTGCAATGAACATTCGTGTGCAGGTGTCCTTACAGTAGAACGATTTATAATCCTTTGGATATATACCCAGTAATGGGATTGCTGGGTCAAATGGAATTTCTATTTCTAGGTCCTTGAGGAATCGCCACACTGTCTTCTACAACGGTTGAACTAATTTACACTCCCACCAACAGTGTAGAAGTGTTCCTATTTCTCTACATCCTCTCCAGCATCTGTTGTCTCTTGATTTTTTAATGACATGATATGAGAGTAAATGTCACGGCACTCCAGGAACATTGACTGAGCGACTACTGAGGGATAGGAACAGGGTCACCTCATCCTCATTTCTGCCACTTTTTTTTTTGGTCTTTTTCAAACACCATGAAAAAGGTCTTGCTCTCTGCTTCTGTTAGACTGTTCTATTTTCTACAATTACACTTTAGGAAGTGAGAAACCCAAATAAGAATAAAGGGCATTTATCTCACTCAGAAAGGCTAAGGTTTTTTTTCTGTGCTGCTCTGGGGTTCTCACTCTCCGAACTAAAGCGCTCAATAACAAAAAATAAAATCAGGAAGAGGAAGCAGGGAAAGGGAAGGAAAAAGGAAGAAAAGGAATGAACAGAGGTGGAAAAGAAGGATGATCAAGCATTAGAGCAGGCACTGTTGCCCTCCCTGCTGAGAACAGGAAGGAAGCTACATCTTGCAAAGCACCTGTTAATATAGCTTTTCTCTGGACAAAGTTCCTAATGGAAACAGAGAGAGGAGTGAGCCCTTTTTCATTCTCATGATAGTGTTAAAATGTGTAACTTCATTATCTGCCTCCGCACCAGCCCAAGAACGAGGGCAGCAAGTGCCTTGTGGTTTATTTTTATTTCTGATATCATCTCCCTGATCCCAGAGGAAGCCGAGTCTGGCTTATTTAAGGCCACATGATGTGACTGTTAAATTCGTGTGTGTCTCAGGAACTCTTCCTGTCTTTGATAGGGTGGAGAGTAAACCTAAGCTGAACCCCTTAGTTCTGTGGCCCTCACCTGGCCAGTAAACTCTTTAATAGTAGCTGTGAACCACAGAAGCAGCTCGATTATGCTCTAAGTCAATGAGCACACTGAGCAATTTCCACCTGGTTCAGTGACCTTATTTGTTACTAGAAAACAGTTGTGGAGTACTTCGTGAACACAAGACTTTCCATGAGGGACAGTGGGTCTTTCCCATGGAGATAACATGATCTATGGTTTCAGGAGCTCCTTGATCCAGAGAAAAGACTAATTCAATAATTCATTAGTTTTGTACTGCTACCTAAAAAATTACTACAAACATTGTGGCTTGAAATACCGTTCGTTAGCGCATATTTCTATAGTTCGAAAGTGCAGCATGGTGTAACTGGAATCTCTGTTAGAGTTTGCAAGGCTAAAATCAAATTGTCAGCTGATCTGCATTCTCATGTAGAGGCCCAGGGCTCTCTTCTAAACTCATGTGATTGTGGTAGAATTCAGATCAATGCAGTTACAAGACTGAAAGTACCCATTTTTTTGCTGGCTGTCAGCCACGGGAGCCACTCTATGCTCTGAACAACCACCCGCACTCTTTCTCATGTGGTCTCCTCCATATTGAAATCTGTAACAGCACTTTAATTCCTTCTCATGATTTGAATCTGACTTCTTCTGCCTTCCTTTCTCACACCAGCTGGAAAAAACTTTTCTGCTTTTAAGGGCTCCTTAATTACATTAGGACTACTGAGTCAATCTTCCCATATGAAAGTCAACTGTGTCATATGATGCAATGTCATCACAGGAGTGATAGCTCAACTTATTCGGGAGTGGCACCTGGCTGGGGGATAGAGGTACATTTTTAGAATTCTACCTACCACAAGTAATAAAAGGAAACTTGTATATATGTGTGTGCCCACAAATGCTCTCTGGCCCCCATCACTATGCACAGATTTGCAGACCTGTGAGTCCATCAACGAGTACATATCTAGGAGCCAGCAATAGTCAAAATTTCCCCCAACTTTCTTTCTTGTCATCACTCTGGAAATATAACAGACCCCATCATCTCAGAAACCAGTGTAGTCCTTGAGCTTAAATCACAAATGAGTGACTGCATTTACAGCTATGTTAGAATGCTACTTTGTGAACAAAATTTCCTTCATGGTTGTCTTCAGAATAGAAAACCTTTTGTTTGTTGGTTTTTACAAAAGTGCTTAACAGTGTGGGGCACTGTGTGGTGGCCCTTGACATTTCATAGGCTACCTGGCACCCCAAATCTCTTTGAGTTGCTGACTTTGAAAATATTAATACTTCTATTTATCTCAATACTCATGACTTTTCCATCATTTAGAAATAAAATGAGCTTCTGACTGTGTTCCCATCTAACAGCTAAAATATAAATTCAAAGAGAAGATAGTGCACATGACTGAAGACATGAAAGCAGGATAGGTTAGAGTTAATGGTGCAGTTGGGAACAAGGTTGAGTAGGGGTTAATATCTGCATTGCTATGAAGATTTACAGAATAAAAGAAATATGTATAATTCTCCTGAACCCAATACGGATGGAAGATAAATATGATTATGTTTGGATGGTACTAAGCCAGCAATGCAAATGATAAATGTAGTTGAAATTTAAGGTGTATGAAGATTCTAGCTTTTTTCTTTCTAAAATAAATGAAGGAAGAATAAATTATAGAGGATGGCACCCATTTATACCTCCACTCTATATTTGAGTTATACTTTATGTCTAACATAAAGTACATTTTTATGGATTCCTTTGAGCTTCCTTTTACACTGTAAAAAGAATGGCAATTCAAAAAATAAAAAACAAAAAGTCCCTCTTTGTGTTTGCCAACTGAAACAACCCTAGTCTGGTGACAGCTCAGAAATAAGGAAAGACAATTGTGTTGTTAATGAGTTAATGTTCTACAGGACCGCTGACTCAGACCTAAAAGTATGATATGGAGATGGGCTGGTGCTGGCTGAGAGAGCAGAACTGTGAAAGAGCTTAGAGATCTGTGGGGAAATGTAGTGTCAGAGAGAGGAGGAAAGCTTGCATAACAATGAGAAATGCCCTTTTGCTTAAGTTGTTTGCCAAAGAGTTCAGAGTTTGGTTTAGGAACCTGGAACACTACTGCACCAGAATTTTGTATAAGTAATGACAGCATGTTTAACCTAGAAAGGAAAGATGAAATACATAAAAATCAGATGGACATGGAGCAGAAACAGAATTGTGGCATTAGACTGGGAATTTGAAAGTATAAGTAAATTAAATGAACCAATAAAAATTGCAAGAGCACAACTTACATTTTAATCTACAAAAAGCTGAATTCAAAATAGATATCACATACTTTTACTTTTCTTAATTGGCATTTACCTTGAACCCTGAGATTCCTATTCACATTATAAGTACAGGCGGTCATTCATATCCATGGGTTCTTCACTCATGGATTCAACCAATCATGGATCAAAAATATTGATGAAAGAAATGTACAAATTTTTTTCTTATTGTTTTTCCCTAAATGATACAGTATGACAACTATTTACATAGTATTTATATTATATTTGGTATTATAAGTAATCTAGAGGTATCTAAACTCTATGGGAGGATATGAGTAGGTTATATGCAAATACTATGTCATTTTATATCAAAAATTTGAACATGCATACGTTTTGGTATCCAAAGGGGTCCTGGATACTGAGGGACAACTCTACATAGTTTGTGAATTGTAAATAGTGAAGTGTGATAATCTAGCAGTGCTACCTGGCTAACAATCCAAAATCCCTCCAGAGCTTGCTGCAAAACAGATTCCTAGGCTTCACTATAAACCTGTTAAGTCAGAATCTCCACGAACACATTTGGAGAGAAGCACCACAGAAATTGAAAGAAGGACTGAAATCTCAGCAACAGGGATCTCAGAAAAGAAACCCGTTGATATGATTTGACTCTGCGTCTCCACCCAGATCTCACCTTGAATTGTAATAATTCCCATGTGTCAAGGGCAGGACCAGCTGGAGAAAATTGAATCATGGGGGGGGGCCTTCACCCCAAGCTGTTCTCATGATAATGAGTGAGTTCTCACAAGATCTCATGGTTTTATAAGGGGCTTACCCCTTCGCTTGGCACTCATTCACTCGCCTGCCACCCTGTGAAGAGGTATCTTCTGCCAGGATTGTAAGTTTTCTGAGGCCTCCCCAGCAGTGCAGTACTGTAAGCTAATTAAACCTCTTTTCTTTATAAATTATCCAGTCTTGGGTATTTCTTCATAGCAGCATGAGAATGGATTAATACAGTCAATTGATACTGAGGTAGTAGGGTGTTGCTGTAAAGATACCAGAATATGTGGAAGCGACTTTGGAATTGTGTAATGGGCAGAGGTTGTAAGAGTTTAGATGGCTCAGAAAGACACAGGAAAATGTGGGAAAGTTTAGAACTTCCTAGATACTTGTTGAATGGCTTTGACCAAAATTATGATAGTGATGAAAATGAAACAATGAAGTTCAGGCTGAGGTGGTCTCAGATGGAGATGAGGAATTTGTTGGGAACTGGAATAAAAGTGTCTCTTGCTATGCTTTAGCAAAGAGACTGGCGGCATTGTGCCCCTGCCCTAGAGATCTGTCGAACTTTGAACTTAAGAGAGATGATTCAGGGTATCTGACAGAAGAAATTTATAAGCAGCAAAGTGTTCAAGAGGAAGGAGAGCATAAAATTTTGGCAAATTTGTACCCTGACAATGTGATAGAAAAGAAAAACCCATTTTCTGGGGAGAAACTCAAGCAAGCTGTAGAAATTTGCATAAATAATGAGGAGCAGAATGTCAACCACCAACGCATTGGGGAAAATGTCTCCAGGGCATGTCAGAGACCTTCACAGCAGCCCCTCCCATCACAGGCCTAGAGGCCTAGGAAGAAAAAATGGTTTTATGGGGTAGGCCCAGGGCCCCCCTGCTCTGTGCAGCCTTGGGACATGGTATCCTATGTCACAGCTGCTTCATCTCCAGTGCTGTGGCTAAAAGGAGTCAAGGTACAGCTCAGGCCGTTGCTTCAGAGGGTGCAAGCCCCATGCCTTGGCAGCTTACGTGTGGTGTTAGGCCTGTGGGTGTATGGAAGTCAATAATTAAGGTTTGAGAACCTCTGCCTAGATTTCAGAGGATGTATGGAAATGCCTGGATGTTCAGGCAGAAGTTTGCTGCATAGGCAGAGCCTTCATGGAGAACCTCTGCTAGGGCAGTGTGGAAGGGAGATGTGGGGTTGGAGCCTCCACATGGAGTCCCCACTGGGTCATCTTCCAGACCCCAGAATGGTAGATCCATTGACAGCTTGCACCATGAACCTGGAAAAGCTGCAGGCACTCAATGCTAGCCTATGAAAGCAGCTGGGAGGAGGGCTGTATTCTGCACAGCCACAAGGGCAGAGCTTCCCAAGGCCATGGGAGCTCACCTCTTGTATCAATGTGACCTGGATGTGAAACACAGAGTTGAAGGAGATCATTTTGGAGCTTTAAGGTTTAATAACTACCCTATTGGATTTCAGGCTTGCATGGACCCTGTAGCCCCTTTGTTTTGGCCAATTTCTCCCGTTTTGAACCAGTATACTTACCCAATGCCTGTATTCCCATTGCATCTAGGAAGTAACTGACTTGCTTTCAATTTTACAGGCTCATAGGTGGAAGGAACTTGTCTTACCTCAGATGAGACTTTGGACTTGCACTTTTGGGTTAATGCTAGAATAAGCTAAGACTTTGGGAGACTGTAGGAAGTGCATGATTGTTTTGAAACGTGAGGACATGAGATTTGGGAGGATCCAGGAGTGGAATGATATGGTTTGGCTCTGTGTCCCCACCCAAATCTTACTTTAAACTGTAATAATCCCTATGTGTCAAGGGCAGAACCAGATGGAGATAACTGAATCATAGGGGCAGTTTCTACCCACACTGTTCTCATGATGGTGAGTGAATTCTCACGAGATTTGATGGTTTTATAAGGGTCTTTTCCCTTCGCTCAGCACTCATTCTGTCTCCTGCCACCCTGTGAAGCTTTCTGCCATAACTGTAAGTTTTCTGAGGCCCTCCCAGCTATGCAGAACCCAATCTCGGGTATTTCTTTATAGCAGCATAACTAATACACCCCTGAAATGCAGAAAAGGAGAGTTAGCTAGCAACAGAGGTTACAAGGCAGTTCTCTGGAGCCCACACTGACCACTCATTTTCATTAGCAGATATTAAAATTTATACTTTTTTCAGATAAAGAAACAGAGACTCAGAGAGGTTGAGACTTGCCCAACATACTACAGTTAATTAGAGGCAGAGCCAGGTTTGGAACCCATGTCTTCTGGCCTTTTTGGCAGCTTTCATTTCTAGGTTCTTGACCTTGAGCACATTATTGTTAGATGTTATTGAGTATGGCAAGGATTGAGGAAAAGATTAGAGGACAGAAAAACAGATCCCCTCATTACACTTATCACAGACACTAAATAAGGGTGATCAAATAATGACCAAAATCATTGGTTACTTAGTGAGCTATGTGATGGATGCCAATCTAAAGATTCATAAAAATATGTTATCTGTTGGTACAAATATATTAATTTTACAAAGAATTAATCTCACTGAATTGATAAGCAGTTTATTGTGCAGAACAAACAAGCTTAGATGAGGATTTTGCAGACTGAAGGGCAAATATGTTGACTTGTGTCACCTCTTGGTGAATGATGACATTGCAGTCTAGCTGAAACTGCACACTTTATTTTTTTTTTTAGTTTACTTTAAATGTTGGGAAACACAGGAACTGCACATATTAAATGACCAAGAGTGAATCTAATTTCTAGAAGTGAAGAATGTAAAATCATAATATTGTGAGATATTGCAGATATTCTTAGTGATTGAGGAAGAAACAAAAGAAGAATAAAGCATCACAGGCTTGACCACTTTGGGGGCTCAATAAATAATACCCCAAAGTATGGCACTTTGACATGCTGAACTGAAAAAGCAGCCTTGAAGATTCTCTGACCTCTGCTTCCCTTTTTCTCAATCTTTTATCTCTTCCAAAGCACAGAATGAGGCTGCTTCCTGAAGATCCCTTGTCTAATTTAAAACTGGACCCCCAAAGAAGAACACAATTGCCTTCAATCTCTTCCCTGAAATTTCATTAACTAGAGAAGATTAAAACTCCTGTCATAGAGAAAGAAACTGAAAATTAAACATCACACCTACAATAGATCCCAAACTTTATCCCAATTGTTGTCTGTTCTCAAATCCCATTCAATTCTCAGAAATTATTTACTAACCATTGTCTGAACATTGGGTCCATTCATTCCCCCTAAAAAACATTTACTCTAACAACCTTCATCTCCCCTTCCCCTATGAAGAAGGGAATATATGCTTCTGTAGCCCATTGGGTTATGTGGTAATCATTCTGTGATTCCCTTGTGCTACACACATTAACTAAATCTGTATGACTTTTTTAAATATTAATTTGCCCATTGTCAGTTCATTTTCAGTGAACCTTCATAGGATGAAGGGGAAAGCTTTCTGTCTTTGCCCCTACACCAACATAGCTGAGAAATTGTTTACTAAATGATCAGTGTATTAACCTACCTTCCTCAAACTCCCTTGTTGTTAGGTTGGGACCACGTAATTAGTTCTGACCAATGGGAGTGATGTATACCACTTCTAGGTCCAGGAGGTTAAGAACTGGTGCTCCTCATTCATCTTTCCCTTTGCCCTTTGTTGTCTTAGATGGTATATATGAAGATGGTGGTATCACAAAAAGTGGGGAGCCTTAATCCCCAAATCACTGCTTGGAAGAGAATCCCCATCAACCTGCATTAGACTTGGTGAAATAAACTTTTGTTGTGTTGAGATTACTGAAACTTTGATTTTTCTTTTGTGACAGTTAGCAGTTACTGATCCTAATGTAGTTACTAACCTTCATGGAAATATCCAATTCGGTCAGGATTTTTTTGCATGATTGCCACACACCTCCATATGTCATTAAATGCATTTTTAATTATATGAAAAGATTAATGGTAAAATGATATTGATACTATGGAAATTTATTTGTATCATTTTGTTGGAGGCCACTTATTCCATAAAACATTGTAGTTAAATTTTAGACATTTTCCAGGATTCCCAACAAGTTTGCTGATTATTGGTATAAGGAATACATTCAGAATCTAATCATAAATGTTTTTAAACTGGATTGTGGTGATGGCTGCACAACTCTATGATTATACTGAGAATAAATTGATCCTATGCTTAAAACAGGTAAATTTTATGATGTATAAAATATATGTTAAGAAGGCTGTTTTTTTAAAAAAAAGAAAACAGTCATGGGCATTTTCAGAAATTTTTGTACATGTTTGCCCATCAATCACAATTATTTCCAAACATACTTCAAGGATTCTTAAGTACATAGCCATCAAGTAAGGTATGAGCTAAATAATGCAGCCTTATAATCAGGAGAGCTAAGGATAACATCCCTTAGCCCAAGAAGAAGTCTTGCCAATAGCACCTATACAGTGAGTTTGGGCATGGTTTCAGTTGGCAGGTCCCCAACAAGGTGGGGAGATGATGCAACGTAAAAGATAGTACAGCAAGAGATAGTCCTCAGAACATAAAACACTTAGGAACCCTAAGAGAAAGCAGTTCTCATGGATTACTAATCTCTCACCTATATCATAAGAAGCAGAAGCTGGAGAGTTAGCTCCTGCTGAGATAGAGAGTGATGACTAGAGGCAATTCTGAACAGGGTCATCCTTAAGGAAAAGGGGCAAATAGCCCAAGGTTGCCTTTGGAATGCATTTCTTCACTTTTCTTCCCAAACCTTTGCCTGGGGTCCTCATGTTGCCCATCTGTCAAGGAGTAGAGGGAAATAAGGCATCATATAATATTAAGCACAAGAAACTATTAGGAGCATATTAACCGATGAAGCTTATAAGAAGTAGCTAGAATGAATAAGGCATAAACCAAAAGAATAAGTCCATAATAGTAAAAGTAGAGATGTAAATTACAAGCTGGTGTGGAAGATATTATTTTAGTAGAGCAGCCTTTCAAATACACCTGAACTGATACCACATAGGCAAATGTCTATTTTGTAGTAGTAATAATAAGTAACTAATGTTTATTGAGCATTTGCTATGTGTCAGGCCCCATGCTACTAAGTGTTTCATATCATTATATTATTTAATACTCTCAACCAACATATGAGATGGGTATTATTATTCTCAGTCTACAAATTAGGAACAGAAAGTTTAAATAAACTGTTTGAGATTGTACAGCTAAGAAACAGTTTTTTATCTATACCTTAACATTACAAAGTCCTCTGTACATTATTGAGATAGTTCAACAGAGAAACCACATATCCAGAATAGAAAAAGAAAAGAAAAAAGCCTGACATAATTGAGTGCCTAGATGCCAGTTTCAACACCATGCACATTCTCAGGTTTACTCCTGTTTAACCCTCAGTATAATCCTGCATGACCATTAGTGTTGTCCCTGCTATAGATGAGTAAATAGCCTCATTCTTTCAACAAATGTTTGCTGAGTGCCTATTGTGTGCCAGTAGGATGCCTGCACCAGAGCAGTCAACAAATAAGGTTCATTGCTTGCATTTGTAGAATTTACATTTTACTGGGAGGGAGAGAGAAACAATAAATAAATGTGCTATGAAGAAAAATAAAACAGAATAAAGAAGGATAGGATTCCTTGTTTCCTTCCTCAAAAATAACCACTCTCCTGAATTTACTGTTTATTATTTTATTATTTACTGTTTATTATGGCTGTTTGTATTACATAAACATATATTACATATGTTCTGGCATATGAACATTGCATACTTCAGTTTTTCATGTATTTCAGACCTAGTATCATACAACAAAAAGAATTTACTCTTTTTCTCAGGTGTCTATGTCAGCTGGGGCAGCAATCATTCAAGTATTTTCATTCTGAGGCTGAAACTGAAGTCTCAAGTGAAATGTGCTTCTCATTGTGGATGTGAGAAATTCCCAAAGGAACAAAATAAAAATATAGTGCCTCTTAAGGCCTTGGCTCAGAATTCTTACATTATCAGTTCTATGCAAATATTCTACTGGACAAAGTGAATCTCATGGGCAAGGTATCAGTGGACTGGGAAACAATACGCTTTCAAAAGACATAATGTGAGGGGGCATGAATGCTCGAAAAACAAAAATATACTTCATAACAAATACGTAGTATTGTTTTATATGTTTTCAAACTTTATGGCAAAGGTATACTCTGAAGCCGTTCTGCAACTTGTTTTACTCACTCAACATTATGATTTTTAGATGTATTCACACATGTGACTCCAAGTCATTCATTTTAACTTCCATTAAATAAATATATCAAATATACATTTCCCCACTGGTAAATATTTGACATTTTCTATTCCAGATATCAATGACATTGACAGTCATCATTGTATATGTCTTTGTCTGCTGTTGTGCTAGACTTTCTCCATTGCAAATTCATAGAGGTGAAATTACATATGCACCTACATCTTAATCTTTACCAGATATTGACAAACTCTTCTCCAAAGTGTCTATACCGATTTATATTTGAGCCATCAATTATGACAGTTCATATTTTTTTCCAATACTTGCTATAAATGGACTTTTACATTTTTACGAAACGTATGGATATAAAATTGTATCTTACTGTTACCTTAATTTGTATTTCCTTTAGTTAGTTAAGCGTCCTATCAAGTTTCCTTTTAAGTTAATTACTCCATCATACATTTTGCCTGAGTTTTATTTTTAATGAGTTATTTATGTTTTCCTTATTGATTTGTAGCTCTTTAAATTGTTTTCATATTAATCCTTCATTAGCTAAACCTTTATAAATATCTTCTCCCAGTCTGAGGCTTACCCTTTCATTTTGTTTATGACACTGTTAATTAATGAGGCTTTTAAAAATATCAAATGTATCTTTTTTGATCATAGGTGCACCATTAGTTGGCTGGGAGTGCTGTCTCACTCCAGGATCCAGGCTGTTTTCAACAAGAGTATTTCTTGTCACCATGGAAGAGGGAAAGAAGATCTCTGGAAGAGCTCACACTGGCAAATACTAATACTCCAGCTTGGAAGTGGCACATATCACTGCTGCTCACAACCCACTAGCTAGAACTAGTCACATGGCCCACTCCCAACAGAAGAGGATCAGAAAAGTCAAGCTGACCTTTTCATTAAACAGACATTTTCAAATTTTAATGTAGTCAACTGTGTCATTCTTTTGATTTATGGGCTGTGCCTTTTGTGTCTTTTTTTGAAGTTCCTTTCTATATTAAAGCCATAACAATATTTTTCTGGGTTACATTTTCACAGTTTGAATTGTTTCACATTTAGGTCATTAATTTATCTGGAATTAATTTTTATAAATGGAGTATGTTAGGGATATAATTTTATTTTCCAAATAGATAATCTACTACCAGTATCATTTGTTGAATTTGTCTATCCTTCCCTCATTAATTAATAATGTTATTTCTGTCATGTCTATCTAGTTTCCTTATAATCATGAGGTGTTTCTTGATCCCCTATTCTATTCCATTTATCTATTTCTTCATCTCTTTGTCACTACCGAATTTGTTAATTGTTATAAATTTAAGTCTTGATAGCTGAACACAAATGTGAAGATGAGCATGTAAAGTTACACTAAAAAAGATAGAATATTTATTGGAACTGCATTGAATTTCTAAATTCATTTTGAAAAAAACTGACATGCTTTAAAAGAGATCTCAAGTCTTTCCATTCATGAAACCTATTTATGAATCATTTTTGCTTTTTCATGCACTTCAATGATGTTTTATAATTTTTATGCATCTTTTGTAAGATTTTGTCTTAGGTACCTTATATTTTTGTTTGCAATTGTAAGCTGAAATATTTTTGTCCTTTTTCTTCCAGATTTAAACCAGAATTCTTCTAAAAAAATTTTATTTAGTACAATGTTGGCTGAAGGCTTGATAGTATCTGTTATCATAGTAGAATATTCCTTTTTAGTCCCAGCTTGCTAAAACTTTTTGTCACTTAATGTCTTAGGGTTGTAACAGTAGACGTAAGAGAAGTGTGTAGATAAGGAATATATTTTGGAAGTAGACTTGTTAAGATTTGCACATGGATTGGAGGTAGCAGCCCAGGGAATGAAAAAATCAGAGATTATTCCCAGGTTTTGGCAGAAGCATTGGTGAGGTTGGAGGAGAAAATCAATAATTTCCTTTGGCACAGGTTAAATTTGAGCAATATGACTATGTTTAAATCAGAGCATTATCAGCATGTAAATGAGATCACCTGGGGAGATTCTAGATATTGAGAGGAGCTATGTATTCTGGATGATTTCAACACTGGGAGGTTGAACATAGGCAGGTGATCCAAAAAAAGGATGAGAAGGTTCACCCAAGGAGATAGAACGGAAAACCCAGTAAGCATGGTGCCCTTTAGTTAGTAAGATGGGGATGATTATAAGGAACACATTTAGCATTGGAAGATTTGGATCTTGGTTATGTATATGTACATTTTGTCAAGTCTGCTAGACATCCAAGTAAAGATGTGGAATAGGTGGTTGGACATTTGAGATTGAAGTTCAGAAAAGTCTGGCCTGGGGATATAAACTTAGGAGTCATCAGTTCTTAAGTCAGTGGTTATCAATCTAGGCTGAACATTAAAATCATGTAATGGCTTACAAAATGTATATATATCCAAGTCCTACCCTAGACCAATTAAATTAGAGCTTCTGAAAGTAGATATTGGCACTAGCAAATGATAACTGATTCTGGTTTGCAATCTAAGATGATAACCATTGGTATAGATCAGTGACTCTCAGACGTTAATGCAAATGAATCACTTAGGGATCTTGTTAAAATGCAGATTCTGACCCAGTAGGTTTTGAGTAGAGCCAAGATTCTAAGTTTCTAACATATTCCCAATGTGATGCTGACACTTTTGGACCATGGCCCACACTTTGAGTAGCAAGGGTATAGATAACATGTAAAGCCATGAGATTGGATGAACTCACTAAGTGGGTGGGTATAGACAAGGAAAACATGCAAGATACCTAGTTTTTCTCTCTAAATAGTTGAGAACATGGTGCAAGCATCGAGAAGGGAAATTATTACATTTAACTAAGATTAGGGTTTTTTTGATACAAAGATGGCAGAATTTTAAAAAGGAAAAGAGTAGAACATTTATGCAAGGGGTGATTATGATGATAAAATATGGACTCTAGTTATATAACTGGGGTGGGGTCAAATAGTTGGTAGAGTGGAAATGTTAAAAATCATGAGATGAAAGAATAAGAAGTGTTGGTCAGTAATGGGAGATTTGCAATCAGGCCTTTAGCGATTGTGTGTTTATTGTAGATGTCAAGGGTGGGAGCTGCAAAGGTTGGGTAGAAAAATTTATTGTCAGAGGTAAAGAAGTCAAAGAGTTTAGAGGCCAAGAAATTGGAAGAGTGGTCCACATGGATATTGAAATTTCTAAAAGGACGAAAGAAATAAAAATAGAAAAGAGACTGAGCCAGGTGCTAAAGTCTTTATGAATGAGGGATGACTAGGGGGTCAGTAGATGATACCAAAAATAAAAAGAGGATGGTATGGTGTAATGGCATCTAGCGATTCTGACTCAGTTGAGCTGGGATGTGACAAAAGCATCACAATTTTTTAGAAGCTTCCCAGCAGATTCTAATGTCGACCAGGATTAAAATTCACTGTGTTAGAGTAATAAATGCAAATTAAAATGAATGGGGCCACTGAATGATATACTCCTTCTTTAGTTGCTGAGAATTGTGGAGCCAATAGCCAGTGATGTCTTAGAATTTTAGAAAACTCACTTAACTGCCTTGCCCAAGGACACACAGCTAATAAATGTTTGAGCTGAGATTCAAATCTTTATTTGTCTGACTCCAAAGCCTGGACCGACTTCACTTTACCATGTTGCCTAGGAGGGCTGTGTTTTGGCACAAAATATACTAAGATATCTTCGAAAGAAGGTTGAGGTGTCCCAAATGAAATTCTAGTAAGCCACAGTGGGAGGAGACATTGTTTCTCTGGAGTGGTTCTGGTATTTATCTCTTTAGTTACCCTTTTTCCCTCTTGAACTTTCTACCAGCTTTGTTTCTCATCTGTAGTTTCGACCACCTCTTCTAATGTAGCAGAGACACTACATGAAAGGGAGCCAACATCAGGTCCTGTCCATGTGGGTGCTGGCTGTTCCTGATTGCTCCCCCAACCCCAGCACAACTCCCAAGTGCGGTTCTTTGGGCCTCCTTTCTGGAGGGGGAGGAAGGAGAAGAATACAGCATTGCCATCAAAACCTAGCATTTTGTCTCCCCCTACTTCTGCATATCATATCAGCAGCTCTGTATAATGAAAATCTAAGTTATTTGTGTGCACACACAGCAATTGTATATTTGCTGTTAACTTTGAGGACTCAGTGGAGGTTTGACAAGTTTAGAGAAGAGATCAACCCTGGGAGAGCCTAAACCTCAGAAGTAGATAAAAAAAATGAAGCTTAAAATGGATTTCTCTACATCTAAGAGAGAGGCTAGTAATGAATATCTTTCAACTCCAGCCCCACTCCAGCTCAGAAAATGCTCTTTAACCATGGGCACAAGGTGGCTATGACTCTTTGGAAGGGTTCTGCCTGCAGTCTACTAAGAAAGCTTTACTGGGTATGGCTGGAGGTTGATTGTGAATTCTAGAAATAGCACATCTTTCCCCTCAAGTCACCAAGTAGGATGCCTTCCATCTTTTACAAAATATATTCAGTATTAGTTTTCTTGAAACTTCCATTATTCCCATCACGAGGCTTCCTTGGGACCAAATACAATCTTGAAACTACTTTACAGATAATATAAATATTTCTACAGAGCATGAATTCCAGACTCTGAAGAAAGTGTCCCCATCACATATTGAAGGAGCTGGACCTTTCCTTAGTGCAACTTGTTTAACAAATTTATAAAGCCTCTGCTTCCCAGAAGCTTCCTCATTCCCTCATCCTCACAGGGTTTGCCCTCATCCAGCCAATACTTCATATTGCCATCTACTCTTGCATAAGCCAGAACTCATTTTCCAGAGACCAGAACCTTTCCATCTTGGCTCAGGTCACATGCTCCTACAAAGCAGAACCCACTGCCTAGAAGTTGCTAGCAGCTGTTAAGTTAATGAAGGCAGGTACTCCTCTGAGAGCAGAGGTACTGAGGTGTTAATTAGAGACAGCATCACTGAAGACATACTCCAGTGACTTAACACTTGCTAGCCCAGGTGTAGAAATTTTAATCCTCTAGACACAAAAGCATGCCAATTGGGTACTTGCTGTCCATTTGGCATTCTTTCCTGAAAGGACTATCTTGCAAAATGGGCCCTTTTGAAATACTAAATTGAATGTGAGTTAGTCCAGATGAATCACCTCCTACTTCTCACCCCCTCTCCAAGATCTAAGTGGTTCCAAGGCCACAATGGACCTATAGTTAGGCACTCAGCCTGCATGCACAGGCAACGAATATGACAGCCAGCCAGGCATAGGATGAACTGTGGTGTGTCTAAGGTTCTCACTTCACTCATTCAGCCTCCACCTGACCCATGGGCTCTCCTTCCTCTCTGTGCAATGGCAGCCCAAAGACGCAGACTTAGCTTCTAACAGTTTGCTCTAGGCCATGGGGAAAAGAACCTAGTCTTGTCCGACATCTATGTAAAAACAAGGTCTGGAAGGAAAGAAAGCAGACATAAACAAGGAGAAATTTAAATTCAAATTGAACATGGGGCTAATCCCTCTTTGAATATAAGCCCCTACAGGCCTGGTTTATTCACAGAAAAGAAAAAAAAAAATCTCATTTAAATCCAGTTTCCTTTCATTGGAAAAGAGGAGAAAACATTCCAACTTACTTAAACCTGCAACTAACTCCTACAAGGTGGCAGTTATTTAAAGTGTTATTTCAAATTAGCCCCTTCCTCTTCAGTCTTCCTTCCAGGGTCCAATTATTTCACAGTGTGTTTAGGTATCTGGGCCATGGAGGAAAGCAAAGCATATACTTCCTGGGAAGCAGTGAAAAAGGGCAATGGCATTGTCTGGTGGCTAAGAGCACTCACTGAACTGTTATTTTCCATTGGCCCCTCATACCTCCAAGCTTCATTCTCCACCCTTCCCTGCCATGCTCTGTGCCAAAGAAGTCTGACCTCAATGTGCTATAGCAACAGTCTTGTTTGCTAGCTGGCATATAGCTGGGTCTGGCTAATGATGGGCACTAGCAGGAGATCAAAGAGTGGAAAGAGAGTGAGATATGGGTGTTCATTCCCCTCTCTCTCTCCTTACTGTGCTGCATTTGGGCAGAGACTACATTGTGCTAGCTGAAGCAACAGTTCCTGTGAGGCAGCCCCTCTTATAGATGTGTAGTTCTTGCTGGGTGCCAATAACACTGTTTCTTTATTTTGTCCTTTCGGTCTTAAGAGTAATAACAGCCCCTTACTGTTCATAACCTTTTTATGCTTCACCATCACTGGTAAGTTCCCTTAACCCTGCACACACCATCATAAATTGTCCCTTCCCTAAGATCATTTCAGCTTAACTCCTTGAGTATACCATCTGTTTCTTGGCAGGATTCTGACTAATAGACTCACTTTGACAAAGTCGATCATACAGAATTGCAGAAGGTTGCCTAGCCCAAGAAGAGAGATCGCTTGATCCAACTACCTTTTCTGAAGTGAGTGATCTGCGTTTTCTCAAATATTTGACATATTATCTATACAGCAGGTCCTCCTAAATTAAAGTTACATTATTGTGTCTACACAATAAAACTGAGGTTTAAGCTAGTTTCATTTTTTGTTTTAGCTGTCCTTAGTCATCTTTCTTAAAGAAAGGAGATGCTGCAAAGACATTGCATTGCTTCCTTCCCAGTGAGGTATGTTCAAGATGGCCTTACCTTGAATACTTAATGCAGTTCCATGAGGGAGATAATACTCGACATAAATTCAATCACCAGTTCCCTACCACCTCTTTTTCATCTTGCATTTGCCATCTTGATGATAGCAGTCACCCACATACCAGAGTGGTCATCCCAAAATTTTCACTTGCCGTAACCTACACATATCCATTAGGCAATAAATCCTGTGGCATCTACTTCCTAAATATCTTATTTCAAATTCATCCATCTGCTCTGGCCTCACAATCACTCTTCCTGCAAGCCTTGATCATTTTATACCTAGATTATTGATATAGCTCTAGTTTTCCTTTTATTTTCCTTCATTCTCCTCACTTCAGCCAAATTTATCTTTGAAAACTACAAGTTTGTTCATGTCACTTCCCTTTCAATAACCCTTCCTTAGGATAAAATCCAAATGCCTTATTCTGGCAAAAAAGGTCTCACAGAATCTGGCTACTGCTTCCCTTTTCAACTTCAGCTTTTGCCACCTCTCTTTTTATACCCATCTTTCATTCCCATGCTGTCTCCATGACTTGGCTGCCATCACTGCTTGTCTCATGCACTCTTTACCTTTGCTGGCAAAGCTCCTGCTATTCATCTCTCAGACCCATCTTAGGTATCTTTTTTGCTAGAATGCTTTCCCATGAACCCCTTCACTCCAAGTTGGTTTAATGGCTTCTCTGTGATCCTTTAGCTACTCTTCTTCACTTTTCTAGCACTTAATACGCTGACAAGTACTTTTTGACATGTCTCTCAATACCTCATCACTATCCCTTTTAAGGTGAGAAACTGCCTTTGTCCTTTTACTCCCCAGGATAAAATGGCACAGAATGTGTCATACAGTAACATACTGAAGAAATGTTTTCTGAATGAGTGATTCAATGAATGAATCAACTATAAATGGAGGAATCATTTAAATTCACTTACCTATGTAAAGCCAATATAAGAACTCTGACTCCTCCTGGGATGGCATATAACTTATGAAGCCCATTTTTTCTATTTCTATCCTTCTAGGTAGGGCTGTACCAAAACCATGCTGGAATGATTAATAATAGAAACAGATGAGCTGGCCTTTTGAACCACAGGCCCTCCCCATTCTAAAGCTGTAGTTATGGAACAATAGAGCTGGCCTGAATTAACTGGGGTGGAGGGGAGGAGTGAGACAAATTCTGCCCCCAGGAGACACCAAGTTCTACACTATCCATCAACCTTAAGCACAGATTGGGTGGAGTCCAGGCCTAAAAATACATCAGCCCTAGGTGACATCAGGGCTGTGTTCTTTTGTGGCTAACTCACCCCAGACGGAGGAGAGATCATTTGACGAACAGTCTTTGAAACAGGCAGATGAACTTGTGTCACATTAGGACTGACTATAGGGGGTAAAAGGCCACCGTGGATTTCCTAGTCAATAAAAATGAACTCTGATGGAAATTTCAATAAGTATCTAGCAGAAACATCCTTGTCACTGACACCATGAATTTAAATCTATTGAGTGCCCCACAAACGCTAGTCTATTCTCACAACATTTTATGAACACTATTTCTGTATCGCTAAAGGATTAGGGAATATTTGCTACTATATATTTTTTGCTCATCACCCAGCCAGAATACAAAGTGAACTCCTATGAATATTCTAAAGCATAATGAGGAAGAGGCTCCAAGCTAAACGCAAGCATTCTTGATTAATGTTTTCCCCACTGGGAGTCACCCTCCCCCAAGCTTCCCCACAACGGGGGGTGGGGGGAGGGAAGAAAAGCAGGAGAAAAAAAGAGTCAAGGTATACTCCTGATAGTATCACAAGAATTGAGCAGTGGTACTCCAGAGATGTTTGGGGGTGGCAATAAATGACGGAATGAGCTGTGTGATTGGAGTGGTAGGAACCAGCTCTACCCATCTCGTGCTCCCTCTCTGCACAACGATTCTTACCCAGCCTTAGCTTTAGATCCTATTTTGCATAAAGGAGTACTTTGAGTCTTTGGGTTGGCAGGTACTCACCAGCTGGGTAAGTGTCTGAGAATGTTTGCTCTAGATGAATTTTATAAACAGCCAGTGACCTACTGGCTTAAAGATATGTGAAAATGAATGACAATTACGTTAAAAAGCATGCAAACACTAGGCTATACTTCTGGCAGTCAGATGACAAATGGCCTAATCTTTAATACATGTTTTCAGGTCTCTCTTTCCTCCCCCTTCCCACCCTCTCCAATCTTCTTTCAAAGCTCAAGGTTTGAGGCAGCGGTCAAGCTCCATAGCATAAGAATTGGTATTCCTCATGCTCTCCACCAACATGACAGGCTTGGGGTTTCTTCCAGCAAAGCAAGAGAGCCAGGTACAGATCAACATGGCTGCAGCTGCTCCACCTCCAGCACAGTAATAGGCCCAGCCAAGCCGACAGGTACCTGTGAGAACAGGGACAGATACATGAGGATGGGGTTGTTTTCTCATATTTTTTCTTTGGTAAGTAACTACAGAAATGATTCCAGAAAGTACAGTTTTTATACATTCTGTTTGGGATGCTATAATTAGGGTTAGAATAGGAAATGGTGAATGCCCCTGGGCTTCCTATTTTCTTCTTTCCTTCTGTGCTAACTGCTGAACTTTGCCTTATCAAGAGGTTGTAAGATTTTATTTTTCGTTAGAGTAAGAGCCTGGGGGTGGTATGGGTGGCAATGTTAATGACAATGATGACAAGAACAACTTGATAAGATGTCAAGCATTATGCTAAGCTCTTTAAACATATACCTCATTAATCATTACAGTAATTATATGAGATAGGTAGTCTTATTATCCCTGTTTTACAAAGGAAGAGGCAACTGAGGCACACACAGCTACAGAAGATGAGGTAACTGAAAACCACACAGCCGGCAGGTGGTAAAGATATAAATGCTGACTCATGATGACTCCAAAACTCCACACTTTTAACCACAGTGATAGAATACTGTACATGGGCTGGTTGCAATAAGTCACATCATCAGGAGATTAGACAGGTAAAATAAAATCAATTCCCTCTTACAACATGTCTAGTCTTTCAACAACTACGAAAGAAATATGCATTGGAATCAAAGACAAGCTTCAAAGCAGGTAGTTTTCCCTTTAAAAGGTAATAGAAAAGGTTACCTGCTAAAAAAAATATCCACCCCGCCAGCTGCTATTCCATCAGAGACAGATTCCTTTGTCTGAAAGATTTGTGACTTTTTAGCATCCTTCAGAAAATGTCAATGCCTAGAGAAACAAGAGCTATTATTTCCCAAGGTATCAAAGTAACTAACTGCTAAAATAAAGTGCTTAAGCAAACAGGACTCCAAAAATTATAGTAGCATCCCAATGATACAAAATTGCAGAGAGGCCCTGAAAAGAGGGGTAGTCAGCAACTTTCACCTACCTCTAAGTCTTGAAGAAAGTTAATCCTGACTACAGTCAGAGGAGGATGTCAAGATTGATCTGTATGATCATTTATTTTTAAAAGGCTAAATTCAAATAACCAATTATTTATTTTCCCATAGTATTCAGTGAGGTTTACTGCTTTTAATTGATTAGTTTGTGTGTCATAGAAAGAGTCTAAGATGGCCACAAGCTAGGCTGCTTTGCTTTCCCATTCAGGCCACTCTAATTTATCACCAAATTTCCCATCTCAGAAATAAAATAGTCAACCACCAAGTCATGTCTCATGCTGCTTCTCCTGCCAGAAACATCTTCTCTTGTCTTATTCACCAATTTATATCTTCCTCAGAACACATCCAGAACTTGGCACCTGCTTTGAGCCCTCCCTTAATTCACTGCAGTGGGCTCAAGTCACCTCAACCAAGTAGCCCTCCAGGAATGTATCTGTATACTCCATACACAAGTATGCCTGCTGGACAAAATATTGAGAAAAAGATTTCAATTTCCCATTTTTTTTATCTGCCCTTTTTTCTCTTCCAGATTGTTGGCTCAATAGTACAGATGCATTTGTTTCTTTTCTAGATTATACATTCATGTGCTCCATCCACAGTGGGTACCATTTCAGTATGTGTGATTTAGCCTAACAGTACTTCAAAGTGGAGTACATTGGCATTTTCAACCCTTAACACCTAAAATTATGGCTTAAATTTTGAATTAAAGTTGTAAAACCAGCAAATACAGTATTTTATTTCTTTGTGGAATGTGCCCTGATCCCTTAAGGCTTATGCGCATTCTGTTTCCTTTGTCTAAAATATTTACTGCATGTACACGTGTACACCTATACTTTCCACTACTCTCTTTACTTAGTCAACGTTTAATAATTCTTTAGAACTCAACTTAATCATTAACTCTTCAGTGAAGTTTTCCCTGACCTTTCTAAGTCAACTTCCAACATCAGAGACTCATAGTGCCGTGTATCCTTCCTCTCTACTTAAATGGATGAATGGATCCCTTATCCCCTATTATGATCAGTGTCAAGTGTTACAGTCCTTTAGAGGAAATAGTACTTTACCAAGAGACCTGGGCAGTCACATAAGTTCCAGAACGCCTATGGTCCCACCCAAAATCATGGTAAAAGCCCAATTACAGCAGCTGTGAAAATAGTGCAAACCTCAGAGAGAAGGCAAATTTGAAAGAGAAGCCTGCTTTGAGAAAGGAGCTCAATTATCTCCAAAGTAGTCTAAACATGAACAATGGTGAATTCTGAAGACAGTAAACTGAAGAATACCATATAGAGACAAGCAGCCTATAGAGCTGTATCCGTTCATTGTTGTTCCTCCCCCTAGACACACACACGGAGACACACACACACACACACACACACACCCTTGTTCACATATTCAAAGCAGGCAGTTTTGAACAATGTTTTGAAATTCACAGAGTGAAAACTCTAGAGACTGGAAAACCTTCAACTTCTGCCATCACTGGGAGGAAGGAAGACTGCAGACTTTATTGCACCCACTTCACAAACTATAGTATGAGGCTCTGGTGATAGCCCTGGGAACACTCTCAGAAGCAGAGAGGTAGAGGCAGAAATCCAGGCCAAATCTTTTTACTCCCAATCCAGTGCTCTGCTCTCTGCAGACTTTTTCATTACACCTGAAAGTATTTTCCACTTACAGGGCCTTTCACCTGTAAGCCCTAAGGAGGCGCCTTCTAAATCAAATTGTAATAGACTCACCCGAGCTTCTCTTCTAACTCCTCCAACAAAAATCTGTACTCACCTGGCAGAGCAGAAGAGCGCCAGCTGTGGGTGGGCCCATTGCCAAGCAACTTCATCCTCCCCAGCTTACTCCAAATGTAGTCTAGACAAGGCATCAGAAAATCTCTTTCTATTTCTTCAGTTGCCTGTCAGGTCATCTCCTCATTTGAGTAGGAAGGATGTTTCTGTTAGGTACATGCACCCTAGGATCAGGGAAAGACTCATTTCTCTGAATGAAGAGAATAAATGCATAGCATGCCATTACTCCAAAGCCCTAGGCAAAACTGACAGATTGGTCGGCTCCAAAGTGAAGAGCTGACTAGAAAGGCTCCAATAGGCCTCACTGAAGTCAGAACCAGGTATCACTGGGCTAGAAGCCAATACTAAAGTGCTCCCATTGCCACCTCAAGTGCCTTGTGAATTCCCTCTCGCAAAGATTCCTGTTAGACCTCTAAATGCATCTAAGCCCCAGGCTGCTGTCATGAAGGAAACTAAGGAGAAAGAGAGGAAATACATCTTCCATTCATATCCCTCCACAACTCTACCTGTTATCTACCAGAGGAAAGAAAGAGATTATATCATTGGCATTGTAAAATAAAAAGAAAAAGCAGACCTTTTAAGAACTACCTTGCCACTTGGAAAGCCATTGTCAGCACTCAGTAACTCCACAGAAAACTTGCATGCTGGTCTGATGGCCTACTGAGGAAACCTTCTACAGAAGGGTGCAAAAGTAGGGAGCAGGTGTCAATGAGTTGCCATATTTTGCTCTAGTTCTGCCTCTTAGTGAAGTCCCCCTTTATGTAGTGATGATCCCATGGACCATCATCGGTTCCTAAATCCCATTATTTAAACTACTATTGATCATTATTTTCATCTGACAAATATGTATTGAGTACTGACTATATGCTAGGCATTTTTAATACACAGTCTCATTTAATTCTCACAGCAGCCATGATTATTTTCATTTACTACTCAGGGAACTGAATTTCAGAAAGGTAAATGACTTGGCCCACTTATAAGTGTCCAAATTGCAATTTGACTGCCAGAACTAACTCAAAGCTCATAATCACCCATTTCAACCACACTGAGAGAATAACACCAAGGACACAAATTACTATAGTCCAAGTCTTACGAGAATGTACAATGCCTTCAGCCAATCACTTCACTTTTCTGAACCTCAGTTTCCTTTACTTTTAGTGGAAGGATTTACTGAAGAGAATTCTAAAAGCCCCTTCCAGTTCAAATTTTCTATGGTACCGTGAATATGATAAGTGCTTTAAGAGATATATGTGTAAAATACTATAGGAATATCCAGGGAATGAAGAATTATCCACAGCTGGGAAAATGTGAGCTCAGGTAAGTCTTTGTAGATCCTACATTTCAACTTGGCTGTAGTAGTGGGAAGTGGGCATTCTAGGCAGAGGGAGTGGTTGGCATGAGTAAAGTTATGTGAGTGAGAAAGCACATGACATGTTTCAGAGACAGCATAACTTTCAGAGCTGTTTCCAAAAAGGACTATAGCTGGCAAAATAATAAACTAAATATACATCAGGAGAGGCCACAAAATCTGTCATCTTTCCAACAAGCAGTGGGAAACAATGGAAAGTTTCTGAGCAGGGAACGATATGCTAGAGCAACGTTTCTCAACCTTGGTGCTACTGACATTTTAGGTTGGACATTTATTAGGTGTGGGAGGCAGGGACATGGGGCGGTTTTCCTGTACCTTATAACACCCTGACTTCTACCTACTAGGTGTCTATAGCAACTTATTTTTCCCCCCCACCAAGTTGTGAAAACCAGAAATATCACTAGACATTGCCAAATGTCCCCTGGTGTGAGGGGAGGTTGCTTACCATTGAGAACCACTAAGTTTGAGTTACTGTTTGGAAATGTTAACCTGAAAGGTCTGTGTCAAATAGATTGGAGGCACATGGAGGATATAAGCAGAGAGAGTTAACCAGAGGCCAGGGACACTGCTACACATCTAACAATACATAAACCAGTTCCCTGCAACACAAAAAGTAATATGGCCAAAAAGTGACGATATTGTCTAGGTTGAGCAATCCTCATGTAGACAAACACCCGATATTTACACTTTAAATTCTCTTCAACTTCTTGACCTGAGAAGCAGACTGGGAATGACGCATGGTCAATTTTGAGCATTCTGGTATATTACCCCCTGGAAGGCAAGGGAAGCTCAAGGAGAGGGATCTCACAAGGTATTGAGGAGGAGGCACTGATTCCCTGGGAGTAAGAAGACTGATAAACATTTGAATAAATGTTTTAAGTCTACCAGATCTCAGCTTTTTAACCCTTAAAATGGGGGGGAAAATTAAATACCTGCCTAAAGACAGCACATTAGGACCAGATGCGTTTTTGAAATCTCTTGAGAAACAGCAGACTAATTGCTTCCTTCCCTTCAGATTAAATGCACTGACTCTACTTCCATACTAGAATTGTTTAAAAGTCTGTGTCCTTAGAAGATACTACAGGGAGATGACATCACACCTAGAAATTTTCTCTATATCCATGCATGGGTGTCTGTGAAGAGAAAGATCGGGTGGCAGGATAGGGGGAGAAAAGAGGTTCTAACTGCAAATTAGCTTTATGCAAAGCTTCTGGATGAGCCCTGAGATAAGCCTATTCCTTTTTCTGCTCTTCTGTATCATTTCTAACACTGTATCTGTGAGTCACTCAATTCCAGTGTTGATTCTGCTGTGACAGAATCCCTCATACAAGTTATTAAATCATCACTCAGCAGTGGGCCTGACATTTAAATCAAGACACGCTTCTTTCATTCCAAGTTGCAAATCAAATTGGTTTGGAATTTGTCTCTGTTTCCTTTGATTCAGCACTATATCATGTTTTACAGCTCACTGTTTCGACATAAATTGTCACTGGCGGCCACTTAAACTGACCACCCTCCATAGGGCTCCAGTCCCATGCCCTTCAGAGGTGTGGTGTCTGGCCATTTGTCAATGGGTCATGATGAGCTATGGGGAGTTAGCCCCAAACCAATGCTTGTGGTGGGACCTAGCACTGATGTGAGCATCAAAATTATGGACCAGAGTCAGACAGAATCTGATAGAGTGGCTCCCTCATTCAGGGGGCATGTGCAGAATGCCAGCTTAGAAGCCAAGAATGGTAGAGAGTGAATCCAAAAAAGGAATTCTGTTTGGAGGAAGAAGGAAACAATGTCAAAAAGAAAAGACATAAAAAGAGAGTAAGGTAAATCTGTCTTTTGAGTTAGTTGAGTCTTCTCTTTCAGAGAATCATCTGATGAAATTCCAGACTCCTGGAAGTTTAGAGAAAGAGTCAGGGAAGCAGGGACATAGCAAGCCCATAATGAAAACTAACACCTCCAAAACTGAATAGGGCTAGATGACATGTAATGGAACTTTCAGATATATGAAGGTTTAATTTGACACAAGTGTTGCCAACAGCCAAGTTCTGAGAACTGCTACTGTAGAAGGGAAAAATAGACATCCTAGGACCCAGGATTATGGTAAGAAGTGTTGGATATTGGTGTGTCAGAGGAGAGGCTCATGAGGATGGGGTAAGAATTGTGAAGTAGTTTGGAGTTTCAGGGTCACGCAAGAAGGGATAAATCCATTTGGACAATGTGAATAGTTCAAGGGTAGAGAAAGAGGGTTGTATTCCATTAGAAAGATGAGATCCAAATTCTAGGAATTATTGAAATCAGGAGACTGGAGGGCATTTCAGGTAAGGGGCAAAAATAACAATATTAGCATTTGTTTTTTTCATCTAATATACTCCACTAATCAGGAAGTTTGAGAGACACTGCTGTGGCCTTAGATAGGCAAAATAAGGGAAGGAATGACACCAAGGATAGAGAAGAACCTAAAATGGGAATCTGCATATTATCCTCAACTTTACCACCATTGTAGAGGAACAGGACGGATATGCAGAGAAGTCTGCTTGGGAGAGAACTGGGGGCCCTGATGGCTTTCACAGGCTTCCTCATATCAAGCCAGGCAAACTATACTGGCCCTGAGGACAAAACCCTCAGCTACAGAGAAACACCTAGGAATCCTTTGGAATTTGACAGAGTAGGGAGTGAGGGGACAGAGTAGAAAGAGATCAAAGTAGAGAAAGAGACTAAAGGAGGGTCAATGGGATAGGTGGAAGATAAGAACACAAGAGATAGAGACCATGGCACATGGAGACTGATGGCTAGGGAGGGTTAAGCTTTTACGGACCTCTTCCTATTGAGGGTATTATTTTTTCCAAAGCAAACCCAGTTCTGGAAAGCCAGCTGTTCTTCTCATCACTGTGGCACCATCTAAAGTCATGAAAGCAGGTAACAACCCATCTCCCAAACTACTGCTTGATGCACATGGTAAGTTAAGGGAGGGAGTGGCGGTTGCTATTTGCTGACTCAACATATTTTTGCCACGGGGACCTGAATTTTATGGTGGCAGGAGAAGCAGGGGTTTGGAAGGAGCTGGTGGTCTCATCTGTTCAGAGACATACTGCTGACTTTAGGGTCTTTATAGGTAGCAACATAAAAACATTTTTAATGCAGCCAAGCTAAATGAGCAGAGAACTTTCTCTGCTAGGTTCAGCAAACACAGATGAATAATCCACAAAGATAAAGCAAAGCCAAAGAATTCAAGAGCAATTGCCAAACACCCTACCACCCCCACCACGGCCCCCAGTAAAAAGACAGCCAAAGCTATGAGAACATCTCTCTTCTCACTCTCCAAGCTGGGCGTGAGTGTCAACAGCAGCCCAAATTGGAGGCCCAGAACCTACTGAAGATTCCAGAAGCCTGCCAGGCTCCTTTGCCAGAGAAGAAGAATTTTAAAAACCCACTGAAAACGTCAGTTGTTCAGGTAAATATTTATCGTGAGTAGCCACTGACTTTTTGGTCCACTCAGGTCTGCTGGAAGAGTAGGACATTCTCAGTTTTCAATTTCATCATGGTTCAACCCAATGTTCCAAATGGTAAGGGAAGACCAGGGCACTTGCTAGAACATCCATGGGAGTACTCAAAAAGAGCCAAGTCCTCATGATGAGGAAATGCCCTGATTTGGCTGATTTTTCTTTTCCCTCTCACACACTTCTGCCAGAAAAATTGAGTGCTTTGATTAAAATCTTCCTTGCCACTATTGAGCATTAGCTTCCAACCTTTCCTCATGTTTTGCCAACCTGTATTGCTTATTTATATCCTTTTTCATATCACTATCCTGAGTTTTAGCTACCCTGCTCATCCTCCATGTCTCAGGCCAAGTTAAATTGTGCTTCTAGGTCTTTCTCCAGATTTATCTTTAGCTGCCTCTGAAAAACACTTCTGTGTCACCCCATGTGGCCTTTTGCACAGCCTGTCAGCTACACCTGGAGCAGCTTCTTAGAAGAGCTTTGGGCACTCTCCTAGAGGAGACAAGTTAAAACCCATCTTACCAAATATTGGATGTATGGGATTCAGCCCAAGCTCTTGAGGACACTTAGCCTCTATGAAATTGGTTCCTTTCCCCTAACATCTGCTCAATAAACCTCTGCTTGCTTCCACTTAAACTTCCTCAGCTAAATAAGTCAGTTACTAGAATAGTAATAGCTAATATTGGCTAAATGCTTCTATATGCCAGTCACTATAGTAAACTCTAAAAACATATTGAACTAGATGTGTGAAAAGATCCAGAGGCGGAAGTGGGACAAGGAAACAGTATTAGTGTGACAAGTGCTACAATATGGACTGCTACAAGGATATAGGTGAAGGATATCAAATCCAGTTGAAAGGGGCTGGGGAGGTTTCAGGGAAACATAAGAAGTAAGGGAGGGAAGAAGGGTATTCCTAGCAAAGGGAGTAACACATGCAAAGTTGCAAACGGATGGAGGAACATGGCATTTTCGAGGTGGCTGGGCAAGAGAAGAAGATAGGGTGGTAATGGAAGTGACAGCCGGAGTCCCTGTAGGCCTTGCTAAAAAGTCTGGACTTCATCTTGAAGGCAATGGGGAACCACTGCTGAAGAAGGATAATGACATCAGATTTGCATTTTAGAAATGTCAGTTTGTCCACAGAATGAGAGATAGATAAAGGGGTTGACGTGCAGTACCTTTATGGAACGGGGAGAGAGAATTAGGGGCCATTTTCCGTAATCTAGATGAGAATTTATATAAAGAGAAGGAAAATAGATTCTAGAGTTCTCATTGTGTGCCTTAGCATAACAATAGTAATTTACTCCTTCTGACGATACTACACATTTGTGATTGATATCATTATGACTGCTTTTGTTAGATTCCATCACTCTCTCTCTGTATATGTGTGTGTGTGTGTGTGTGTGTGTGCGTGCGCGTGCGCACGAATCATATCTCCTCAAATAAATTACAGGCTTCTTGAAGACTATATCCTTAAATTCTTTGTAGTTTTTACAATGCTTTATTCAGCATCTTGAATACAGTGAGTGTCCAGAATATGCTTATTAAGTGACTATTATTAATTTTTGACATAATCCTCAAATATTCAAGAATGCTAGAAAGCCAGACCCAGTGAGCTGACTAACCTGAGGACTCAGAATTTCATGTTCCCTCATTCTAGCCATTAAATTAGCCCCATACCAACAATGCCAGTTTTAAGCATTAGCTATTTCCATCCATGCTTTATCAGCCAATGGTTATACACTATAGAGACTTTTCCAGGGTCCAAGGTTCCTGGGTAATGACAAATGCCACAAAAAATGCCACCCAATATGAGTTTAGTACTCTATTGTTTTTAAGGTATTCTGTAATACATTATCACATTTATTTATTTTCTCTTTGTTTTATTCATAGGTCAAGTCCCAGCCAGAGTCAGGAATTATTACAGAGGAAAGAATCAAGCAGCCAGATAAAGTGTCTGACCAAGGTCCCTACTTAGAGAATACAGAGACTGATCCCAGGTCTGTGTGTGCTCAGGGAGTCAGAGTGGTACCGGGAGAAGAGTCTGGGATGAGAGTTACAGGGAACTGTGCTGGAAATCATGTCCTTTCATAATATGAACCTCTGAGGCAAGCCATTTATCATTTCTGTGTTTCAGCTTTTCCATGATTAAATGGAACTGATACCACCTATCTCACAGAGCAGCTGTGAAGGTCAAAAAGGTGACACATACAAAGCACTTAGCGCCATGCCTAGAATAAATAATACTTCTCAGATCCTCTTTCTCTCAGCTAAACACATTGCCAACTGGTCCACTAGCTCCCAAAAGTGTCTGAGAGAGCTGTAAAATACAGATTCCTAGGCTCCACTCCAGATCTACAAAATTAGGATATCTGGGGAGAAGGCCCTGATGATTCTGATGTACAGCTCCATGGGGAACCACTGCATATGACCATATCATGAGCCCATATCAGTCTAACTTTTAGAGGATAAGCAAGAGGAATCAAATTTATAGGAAACCTACACTGTTGCTCGATGCAGTGCTAGGGACTTTCACTTGAAAGATACGTTTGTCTCTCTCATAATGTGTCACAGTTCACCCGGGTGAGGCTTGGTGACAATGATTTGAAAAAGTCATATGACATAGAACACAGATATTATATTTCCACCCCTGTAACTCTAGCTTCGCCAGGGAATTGCTCCTAGGATTACAGTTGTCCCTAGTTTTCCTTCTGATTCCTGCCTTTGAAACCCATTTCACTTCATTAAAGTACCTTCAATATTGTCCGACCTATACTAATAACAATAGTAATACTAGCAGTTAATGCCAGGCCAAGTGGCTCATGCCTGTAATCGTACCTCTTTGGGAGGCTGAGTTCCTTACTCGAGTCCAGGAACTCAAGACCAGCCTCGGCAACATGGTGAAGCCCATCTCAACAAAAAATACAAAAAATTATCTGGGTGTGGTGGTGCATTCCTGTAGTCCCAGCTGCTTGGGACGGTAAGGTAGGAGGATCACTTGAGGCCAGGAAGTCAAGGCTACAGTGAACCATGATAGCACCACTGCACTTCAGCCTGGGTGACAGAACATGACCCTGTCTAAAAATAATAATATCAGTTATCGTTAACGTTTAGTGGGTGCAGGTCCTGGTCTGCTAGATGTGTTAGCTACACAATTTTATGTCATCCCCATGAGAGCCCTGTGAGATGGGTACTACAGTATTGGCATTCCCATTTAAAAATGGGTTCTGTTTTTAAACAAAGGCTTAGGATACAGTATTATTCAATAGACAAAGAAAGACAAACAATAAAGGTGAAAGGGGAAAGGGAAGCCAATACCAAGGTTTATAGAAGAAATTCCAGTGGAAGAAACAGAAGCAAGGAATTGTGATTCACATTCTTCCATCTAAGGACGAGATGCAGGACTGAGAAAGCGGCAGAGAATGAATTCACCTGACTTTACTGCCATCATGTGGTCATCTGATGCGTAGACACCTGGCTCACAATTCTGCATTCATTTTTCCAGTCATTGAGCCTGCTAGGCCCTCTGCAAGGCAATGTGAAAATAAGGCCAAGTGAAGCAGAGGACCTGCCCCTGAGGCTTTTGTAACAGCCTTGTCTTCCTCTGGAGTCATCAAGCTCGAAGTCACCTTAGTGACCAACTACTCCAGAGGTGAGCACCCCATTCTCATGCAGACTATGTCAGAAAAGATAGAAATATTTATAAGCACCATCATTAGTTTTCTAAATGAAAGTAGCTTACTGTCCCATAGGATGTATGGAGTCTCCTTACTTTAAGCACCTCACTGTTTTTAATACAAGATGATCAGTGAGAAAATTTAATGGTAAATTAGCTTTCTAATCTGTTATGCCTTATACCTGCAGAGCACTGTTTTCATAAAGCACATTTATGTGCATTTTGTCATGGTAGGGCCAAAACAATTTTTGAAGATAGGTGTATTAGTCCATTCTCATGCTGCTATGAAGAAATGCCTGAGACTGGGTAATTTACAATTTAAAAAAAGAGGTTTAATAGACTCACAGTTCCACATGGCGGAGAAGGCCTCAGGAAACTTACCATCATGGCAGAAGGCACGTTTTCACAAGGTGGCAGGAGAGAGAATGAGTGCAAGCCGGCGAAATGCCAGACAGTATAAAACCATCAGATCTCCTGAGACTCACACATTATCATGAGAACAGCATGGGAGAAACTTCCCCCATGATTCAGTTATCTCCACCTGGTCCTGCCCTAGACACGTGGGCATTATTACAATTCAAGGTGAGATTTTGGTGGGGACACAGAGTCAAACCATATCAATAGGTAATATCATCCTCACTTTAATCATGGAGAAATAGGTTTAAAGAAGTGAAATTACTTATCTATGTTCACACAGTCAGATAGCAACAGACCCACCCTACAATTTTTTATTCCATTCAGTGCAACACTAAGCATGCCAAGCACTACGGATGTGCGGTTGAAATCATGTTCTGTGACAAACGTAACCTCTGGGGCAAGTCATTTAACCTTTTTTAATTTCAGCTCCCCATGAGTAAAATAGAAGCAATACCACCTACCTCACAGACCAGCTGCTTAAGTTGCTTCTTGACTGACTGATTCCCCGCCACATGCTCTAGCTCAGTGAAGCTTCTTCTCTGGCTGGATACTCCTCTCTCTTTAAGCTAGATGGACAACTAAAAAATCTTAAGCAACACCTAAGCCATGGATTTTCAAGAGCTGCCTGCCAGGGCATTTTAGCTGATGGTGCAGGGAAAGTGTGAGGGGTGGATGCTTTGGACAATCCCTTTGGCCAATCTCTGGCCCCTATTTCCATTGGTGGGTATTACCTTCTTTTCCCCTATAACCTAATCTTGATGGGGTGGGTATTACTAAAAAGCTCCTCTCCTCTATAAGAGATGCCTTAAGTAGATTGCTTTAGTTTTTATTGTGCTTTTTTAACATATACAACATGATGTTTTGATATACCTATAGTGAAATGATTACTGCAATCAAGCAAATTAACATATCTTTCTCTCAACAGTTTGTGTGTGTTTTTGTCTACATGTTAAGGGGACCTGATATCTGCTCTTCTGCTAATTAAAACCAAAATTGGTAGAAATGAAATTAGATCAAAGACTTCACCATAAAACTAGGCATATCACAACACAGAAAGCTAGGCATGTATCTGGGGCCTCTGAGTACTTATCCATCTAGCCCAATGCTCTCTATGTGAAAACAAGAAAACTAAGATTCAGAGTGCCAAAGTGACATGCTCAAGCAAGCGTAGGAAGATAAAAACCCAGGTGTTCTGATATCCTGGCCACAGTTATTTCTACCACACTTTGATGACCCCCTATGGGCATGGGAATGTATTAAGCTGCTTCTTTGTGCTCTGGTGAGCACAAGAAAACAAATTGTCCATAAAGAAGGAAACTGACAGAAAGAAAAGGTAACAGGAAATGCCTGGAAACTGAACCCACAAAGGTCAAACCCCAAGTCACCATAAAAGGCTTTGAACTGGCAAGAATGAGTGGAAATGATGGCAGAGCAAAGGAAATGAACCTCCAGGAGAGGAGACACAGGAAGCACACACAAGGCTTTTGGATAGCCTCTATTGCAGGACTTTGCCAAGTGTGTGTTGGAGGGGGTTTCTCCTTCCCTCCCAGAAGCCAAGTCTGGGGTATCCCCTCCAGACATGCTCTTGAGAACTGGGCTGCTACTAATAGTAAGTTACATACAATGTAGCCTATTGTCCTTTGTATGTGTCTATTATTTCACTTACTCTTCTCACTAACCCTATGGAGAGAAATACTATTACCAATCCCCATTAATGGAGGCTTGTACAACTAGTAAGTGGTAAGGATCACATTTAAACCCAGGTCATTCTTGTTGAATGGATGATTAATTCAAGGAACAGATGCTGGCTTGCCATTGAGCAGCATCTACCGTATGTATGAGAGTAGGGAAACTAGTCTTAGGTCACTAGTTGTGGGGCTTTAAGAAAGTTACCTGCCCTTATTTGGCCTCACTAGCTATAAATTAGCCCACTGACTGATCTCAAGGTCCCTCTCAGTTTAGGTTTCAGTGCAAGTTCCTGGTTAATGTTTGTTCATTTTCTGTTTTAAATATTTGGCTGTTAGTTTCTTCTTTAAGTGAAAAAAAAAAAGAAGAAAAGGAGTCAATTTCCTAAACTGTTCAACTGAAGACTGGTGGGACAGAGTCAGTTGAATAATTTTCAAGGGAGGTAAAGTGGGGACCAAGGGAGTCCCAGGACAAGGGACCTGGAAAATGGACTGGAAGACACAAGAGAAGAACCCAGAAATAAAGAGGCAGTGGAAGGAAGGAGGTCAAACTTTCCTGGTTTGCGGGGTAGGGGCTGGTAGATTCTTTTTGCAATTGTATGTTTCCGTTTTCAAGGCTGTACTTCCCCAAACCCCTCCAATCATTCATCCTCCCTATTCCCCAAACACATACCCCAGAAGGTCAGAGAGAGGCCCCAGATAAACTGTATATAATCTTATAACATGTGAAACACATAATTTTTTTATATCTTTCTTATTTGATTGAGTTTAGCAAAATCATTTAATTTCCTTTTTTAGTGCAAGTAAAATCTAGGGGCACTTAAAAATTTCCCATATATTTCCATTCAACTGGGGATCTCTTTCAGAATCCCACCAGGTCCAGCCACTTACTTATTTATGTTTACTTTGATTATACTAAAAGATTGATGGTGGACTGGGGTGGGGATAGGGGTTGAGGTGGGGAGACAGTATGCAACACTAGGTACTTTCCATGATGTTTTAGGCATTTGTTTCTGAAAAAAATAGAGCTGAAGTGTATCCTAGAGAAAAAATTTCTCAAATGACTCAACACATACACTCACCAACGGAGAGGAAAAACGTCATTGTAGCATACACAGGCAGTGACTTAGAAGATAGCCTCCATTCATTATTCTGCCTTTAATTTGCTGTGTGACCTTACACAAGTCACTTCAGCTCCCCGTCTCAGGTTTTCCTCATTATAAAAATGGCATATTACCATCTGTTATGCTTGAGTTTTTGAGGGTCTTATTAGATTATGTTCATGAGAATATGTTCCTAATGCGATCCATTGATGGATGATACAGACTTTACCCTAGAATTAAGTTATATTTATAACATGATGGCTTTATAAGCTTACTTAAAAGCGGGCATGTCTCATTAGAGACCTAAAACCATAAATATCCTAGAGGAAAACCTAGGCAATACCATTCAAGATGTAGGCGTGAGCAAAGACTTCATGACTAAAACACCAAAAGCAATGGCAACAAAAGCCAAAATTGACAAATGGGATCTAATTAAACTAAAGAGCTTCTGCACAGCAAAAGAAACTATCATCAGAGTGAACAGGCATCCTACAGAATGGGAAAAAAATTTTTGCAAGCTACCCATCTGACAATGGTCTAATATCCAGAAACAAAGAACTTAAACAAATTTACAAAAAAAAAAAAAAAAAAAAAAAAAAAAAAAAACATCAAAAAGTGGGCAAAGGCTATGAACAGACATATCTCAAGACATTTATGTGGCCAACAAACATATGGAAAAAAGCTCATCATCACTGGTCATTAGAGAAATGCAAATTAAAACCACAATGAGATATCATCTTCTGCCATTTAGAATGGCAATCATTAAAAAGTCTGGAAACAGCAGATGCTGGAGAGGATGTGGAAAAATAGGAAAGCTTTTACACTGCTAGTGGGAGTGTATATTAGTTCAACCATTTTGGAAGACAGTGTGGTGATTCCTCAAGGATCTAGAAATAGAAATACCGTTTGACCCAGCAATCCCATTACTGAGTATATCCCAAAGGATTATAAATCATTCTCCTATAAAGACACATGCACACGTATGTTTTTTGCAGCACTATTTACAATAGCAAAGTCTTGGAACCAACCGAAATGCCCATCATTGATAGACTGGATAAAGAAAATGTGGCTCATATACACCATGGAATACTATGCAGCCATAAAAAAGGATGAGTTAATGTTCTTTGCAGGAACATGGATGAAGCTGGAAACCATCATTCTCAGCAAACTAACACTCAGAAAACCAAACACCACATGATCTCACTAATAAGTGAGTGTTGAACAATGGGAACACATGGACACAGGGAGGGGAACATCACACACCAGGGCCTGTTGGAGGGTGGGGGATAGGGGAGGGATAGTATTAAGGGAAATACCTAATGTAGATGACGGGTTGATGGGTGCAGCAAACCACCATGGCACATGTATACCTATGTAACAAACCTGTATGTTCTGCAAATGTATACCAAAACTTAAAGTATAATTTTTTTAAAAAAAATTCTTAATAATGTACTTTAGGGACAGATGGCCATACAAAAATAACCAAGGTTGCCAAAATTATGGTTAAAATGCCACATTTCTCTGAACATTGTAACTCAGCAAGAGGAGTGAAATTAAGATTTTTATGTCCTCTTCCTCAGAACTAAAGAGTAAAGTAAAATAACAGTATAAGAATCAGATAAAAAGAAATTTGTTTCCTGATCATTTCATTTTGGTCAAACTAAAGCTTTAACATAGGAATAGTTTGACTTCTACCTTAATAGATTGGTCATTAAAAACTCACAAAGCTGTGTTCTCTTTCCCCCATGCTAGACAAAATAGGACTTCTTAAATTATTTTATCTTCCACCATTTTCTTCTGTAAAATAAAAAAATGCAACATTAGAAAAAAGAAATTTATGTATTTTTACTTCAAATATTAATGAGGACTCACATTTATTATGGATTCTGTGTTAGGTATAGAAGGTATACGTTGAAACATAATTTTTATCTTGCAATCACAACCTAGTGTCCCATACCTTGACAGTAGATTGACTCTATTACCAATAAATAGTGCTTTCAATAATAGAAAGTAGTAAATATTGTTAAACAAGGGACCAAATTCTCTATTAAGATGCTTCTCATTTGTTAGATGTACAGCGTTATTTTCTTGAGCTAATTTAATATAAATGAACCCATATTTAAAATTAAAATATATTCTTCTTACTTTAGCTCTCAATTGTTTTAAAGCATACTTCATTTTAATTTGCTTTATATTTGGACCATGACTTCCTTATATTTTTTTATTGCATCTTTGTTTACCTAGGCATTTCTAATTTTCTTTTTATCTGTCATCTGACATTTTCCTATTCACAAATTATGCTAACCTTTCAGTCAGAATTTCTCCTTCTTCAAGACTCCCTTTTACTTAGCAACCTTTACACTGAAGGCTATAAGCCTCCTCCAACTGGGAAAAAGTGCCTTCTAATGTGTGCCTTCTAGAGGCTGCATTTGCGCTATTCTTCAAAGATTTGCAGACTTGTAGTCATTGTTTCCTGGATTACTTGCCTTCCTCTTTTGGAATTTATTCTCTCCTTTAACTGTAATGTATCTTCCAATAGTCCCCTATGAAAAATTCATGAGAGATAAATGTTATGTGGCCATGTATGTTGAAAATCTTCATGATATTATTTTACTTGAGTGAGAGTTTTTCTAGGTATAAAATTTTAAAAGGATTCTACCTTTTTCATCAAGCATCCATGGGCTTTGATAAAATTTATTATTCAAGAATGATTTTGGTTTTTATATGTATTTTGTTTTTTATAACTTTTTTCTTTTCTACAAGTTTTTAAGGCATTCTGTGTATCTTTAATGTTCTGAAATTTTGCCATAATATGTATATTCATGAATCCTTTTATTCTCATTGAGCAGAGTAATCATGGAGACGTTTTTGTTGCTGAACATGTCTTCTAACATCCGTTTTTTCATTTGTGGAACAAATAAACATCTATATTTTGTGAAAAAAATAAAAGTATATAGCTTCTCTAACTTTTCAGTGGGACCTATTTGGGTGTCCCCTGTCTATATGCCATTGGTTATGAAAGAATTTTCTAGTAGTGTATGGATTTAAGGGGATTTTGAAAATCTCATCAAAGTTGAGGTAAGTATATTAAGAAATCACTTGAGGGGGGATCCAAAATGGCTGTTTAGGAACAGCTCAGGATTGCAGCTCCCAGCAAAAGCGCAGAGGGTGAGTGGATACCACATTTTTATTGCTCACAGACTAGGAAATTCCCAGGAGGAAAAGCCCCATGGGTGGCCAGCATGGCTGTGTCGGCCAGCGTGGCTGTGTTCGCCAGTGCCGCTGCTTTGCCCCGCGGCTGCTTTGTCAGCGCCCCGGCGCAGCGGTTCTCCATACAAAATACACCGGTCCCAGTGTCCTTTTGGCTGGCGATTGGAGCCACAGGAAGTAACCCATTCATCTGTTTAAAAAGGGGACTGAACAGGGAACCAGGACAGTAGATTCCAGGGCAAAAAAAAGTGCCACGAATCTCAGTGCCACTGTTTAAGCCAGCACAGGGAGTTGCTGCAAGCAGGGGAAAACACACAGAACTTGGTGTCTCTTCAACAGGCGACTGGAACACCAACTTAAAAAAAAAAACTAAAGGCTCTGAGGCAGGGAGCCAGGCAATCATTCTCGGCTGGTCCCACCCCCACAAAAGAACAGCAATCAGAAACTCTCTGGATTGAGAGTTTCACAGCAAGCACAGCTGAACCCGGGACAGTTCAGCTCTGTGTGGGAGGGGCGTCTGCAATTACCGAGGCAGCCCACCACTATGGAGGTAGTCAGCCAATGCTGAGGCAGCCCGCCGTTACCAAGGCAACCCACCACTACAGAGAGAATTCCCCTTAACAGAGGCCAGCCACCATTGCCGAGGCAGTTCTAACTATACCCATATAAACAGGACTGCAGGGAAGTTCACTCGGCAGCTGGGCAGAGCCAACAGCAGCTCAGCAAAGCCTCTATAGGCAGACAGTAACTAGGCTGCCTCCTTGCTGGGCAGGGCAGCTCTGAAGGGAAAAAAAAGAAGGCAGCAGCATAATGGAAACTCATAAATAAAACCCTAAATCCCTGGGACAGAGCACCTGGGGACAAAAAGCGGTTCATGAGTTCTGCTGCAGCAGACCTAAAAGTACCTGCCCAGCAGCTCTGAATGAACAACAGAGCTCACAGCTCACCATTTGAGCTCCTATAAAGAACAGACTGTCTCCTCAAGCAGCTCCCTGACCCGTGTATATCCAAAGACCCACCTCATAAAGGAGAGATCAGACTGACACTTGGCGGGTATACTTCTGGGACAAATATAGCAGAAGAAGAAAACTGGTAACAACCCTTACTGTTCAGCATCTGCTGCAGGTGATCCCCAGGCAAGCAGGGCCTGGAGTGGACCTCAGTAGACCTACAGCAGAGGGGCAGGACTGTCAGAAGGAAAACCAAGAAACAGAAATAACCTCATCATCAACAAACAGAATGTCCACTCAGAGACTCAGTCTGAAAGCCAGCAACTACAAAGACAACAGGTGGGTAAATCCATAAAGATGGGAAGAAACCAGCAGAAAAAGGATGAAAACACCTGAAACCAGAACACCTCTCCTCCTACAAGGGATCACAACTCCTCACCAGCAAGGGAACAAGGTTGGATGGAGAACGAGTGTGATGAAATGACAGAATCAGACATCAGAAGGTGGGTAGTAAGAAACTTCTGTGAACTTAAAGAACATGTTCTAACCAAATGCAAAGAAACTAAGAACGTTGAAAAAAGATTTCACAAAATGCTAACGAGAATGGACAAAATAGAAAGGAATATAAGTGAATTGATGGAGCTGAAAAACACAACATGAGAACTTCGCGAAGCATGCACAAGTATCAACAGCCAAACTGACCAAGCAGAAGAAAGGATATCAGAGTTTGAAGATCAACTCAATGAAATAAAACGGGAAGGCGAGAATAGAGAAAAAAGGGTAAAAAGGAATGAACAAACTCTCCAAGAAATGTGGGAATATGTGAAAAGACCTAATCTACGTTTGATAGGTGTACCTGAATGCGACGAAGAGAATGAATCCAAGCTGGAAAATACTCTTCAGGATATTACCCAGGAAAACTTTCCCAACCTAGCAAGGCAGACAAATATTCAAGTCCAGGAAATACAGAGAACACCGCAAAGATATTCCTCAAGAAGAGCAACCCCAAGGCACATAATCGTCAGATTCACCAGGGTTAAAATGAAGGAGAAAATACTAAGGACAGCCAGAGAGAAAGGTCGGGTTACCCATAAAGGGAAGCCCATCAGACTCACAGCAGATATCCCAGCAGAAACCCTACAAGCCAGAAGAGAGTGGGGGCCAATATTCAACATCCTTAATGAAAAGAACTTTCAACCCAGAATCTCCTATCCAGCCAAACTAAGCTTCATAAGTGAAGGAAAAATAAAATCCTTTGTGAACATGCAAGTACTCACAGATGTCCTCACCACCAGGCCAGCTTTACAATAGCTCTTAAAAGAGGCTCTACACATATAAAGTAACAACCAGTACCAGCCACTCCAAAAACATGCCAAGTGCTAAAGAGAATCAACATAATGAAGAATCTGCATCAACTAATGGGCAAAACAGCCAGTTAGCACCAAAATGCAGGATCAAATTCACACATAACAATATTAACCCTAAGTGTAAATGGACTAAATGTCCCAGTCAAAAGACACAGACTAGCAAATTGGATAAATAGACAAAACCCATCGGTGTGCTGTATCCAGGAAACCCATCTCACATGCAAGGATACACAAAGGCTCAAAATAAAGGGATGAAGGAAGATTTACCAAGCAAATGGAGAGCAAAAAAAAAGCAGGAGTTGCAATTCTCATCTCTGATAAAATAGACTTTAAAGCAACAAAGATCAAAAGAGACAAAGAAGGACATTACATAATGGTAAAAGGATCAATGCAACAAGAAGAGCTAACGATCCTAAATATATACGCACCCAATACAGGAGCACCCAGATACATAAGGCAAGTTCTTAATGACTTACAAAGAGACTTAGACTCCCACACAATTATAGTGGGAGACTTTAACACCCCATTGTCAATGTTAGACAGATCAACCAGACAGAAAATTAACAAGGATATCCAGGACTTGAACTCAGATCTGGACCAAGCAAACCTAGTAGACATATACAGAACTCTCCACCCCAAATCCAAAGAATATACATCCTTCTCAGCACCCCATCAAACCTACTCTAAAATTGACCACAAAATTGTGAGTAAATCACTCCTCAGCAAATGCAAAAGAACGGAAATCATAACAAACAGTCTGTCAGACCACAGTGCAATCAAGTTAGAACTCAGGATTCAAAAACTAACCCAGAACTGCACAGCTTCATGGAAACTGAACAACCTGCTCTTGAATGTTGACTGGATAAACAATGAAATGAAGACAGAAATAAAGATGTTCTTCGAAACAAATGAGAATGAAGACACAACATACCAGAATTTCTGGGACACATTTAAAACAGTCTCTAGAGGAAAATATATAGCAATAAGTGCCCACATGAGAAGCAAGGAGAGATCAAAAATTGACACCCTATCATCAAAACTGAAAGAGTTAGAGGAGCAAGATCAAAAAAACTCAAAGTCTAGCAGAAGACAAGAAATAGCTAAGATCAGAGCAGAACTGAAGGAGATAGAGACACAGAAAACCCTTCAAAAAAATCAGTAAATCCAGGAGCTGGTTTTTTGAAAAGATCAAGAAAATAGACAGACCGCTAGCCAGATTAATAAAAAAGAAAAGAGAGAATAACCAAATTGATGCAATAAAAAACGATAAAGGGGATATCACCACAGATTCCACAGAAATTCAAACCATCATCAGAGATTATTACAAACAACTCTATGCACATAAACTAGTAAACCTGGAAGAAATGGATAAATTCCTGGACACTTGCCTCCTCCCAAGCCTAAACCAGGAAGAAGCCGAAACCCTGAGCAGACCCATAACAAGGTCTGAAGTTGAGAAAGCAATTAAGAGCTTACCACCCAAAAAAAGCCCAGGTCCAGACGGGTTCACAGCCGAATTCTACCAGACATACAAAGAGGAGCTGATACCATTCCTTCTGAAACTATTGCAAACAATACAAAAAGAGGGAATTCTTCCCAAATCATTTTCTGAGACCAACATCATCCTGATACCAAAACCCGGCGGAGACTCAACAAGAAAAGAAAACTTCAGGCCAATATCCATGATGAACATAGACGCAAAAATCTTCGATAAAATACTGGCAAACTGATTGCAACGGCACATCAAAAAGCTTATCCACTATGATCAAGTAGGCTTCATCCCGGGGATGCAAGGCTGGTTCAACATACGCAAGTCTATAAACGTAATTAGCCACATAAACAGAACCAAAGACAAAAACCACATGATTATCTCAATTGATGCAGAGAAGGCCTTTGACAAAATTCAACAGCCCTTTATGCTAAAAACCCTCAATAAGCTAGGTATTGACGGAAGGTATCTGAAAATAATAAAAGCTATGTATGACAAACCAACAGCCAACATCATACTGAATGGGCAAAAACTGGAAGCATTCCCCTTGAAATCTGGCACTAGACAAGGATGCCCTCTCTCAGCACTCCTATTCAATATAGTACTAGAAGTTCTAGCCAGAGCAATCAGGCAAGAAAAAGAAATAAAGGATAGTCGAAAAGGAAAGAAGGAAGTCAAATTGTCTCTGTTTGCAGACGGCATGATTGTATATCTGGAAGACCCCATCGTCTCAGCCCAAAAGCTCCTGAAACTGATAAGCAACTTCAGCAAAGTCTCAGGATACAAAATTGATGATGTGCAAAAATCACAAGCATTCCTATACACAAATAACAAACTTAAAGAGAGCTAAGTCAAGAATGAACTGCCATTCACAATTGCCACAAAGAGAATAAATACCTAGGAATACAACTAACAAGGAACGTAAAGGACCTCTTCAAGGAGAACTACAAGCCACTGCCCAATGAAATAAGAGAGGACACAAACATATGGAGAAACATTCCATGTTCATGGTTAGGAAGAATCAATATCGTGAAAATGGCCATACTGCCCAAAGTAATTTACAGATTCAATGCTATCCTCATCAAGCTACCAAAGACCTTCTTCACAGAACTGGAAAAAACCACCTTAAACTTCATATGGAACTAAAAGAGAGCCCGCATAGCCAAGTCAATTCTAAGCAAAAAGAACAAAGCGGGAGGTATCACACTACCGGACTTCAAACTATACTACAAGGCTACAGTAATCAAAACAGCATGGTACTGGTACCAAAACAGAGCTCTAGACCAATGGAACAGAACAGAGGTCTCGGAGGCAACACAACATATCTACAGCCATCTGATCTTTGACAAACCTGACAAAAACAAGCAATGGGGAAAGGATTCCCTGTTTAATAAATGGTGTTGGGAAAACTGGCTAGCCATGTGCAGAAAGCAGAAACTGGACCCCTTCCTGACACCTTACACTAAAATTAACTCCAGATGGATTAAAGACTTAAACATAAGACCTAACACCATAAAAACCCTAGAAGAAAATCTAGGCAAAATCATTCAGGACATAGGTGTAGGCAAGTACTTCATGACCAAAACACCAAAAGCATTGACAACAAAAGCTAAAATAGACAAATGGGACCTAATCAAACTCCACAGCTTCTGCACGGCAAAAGAAACAGTCATTAGAGCAAATCGGCAACCAACAGAATGGGAAAACATTTTTGCGGTTTACCCATCTGACAAAGGGCTGATATCCAGAATTTACAAAGAACTAAAACAGATTTACAAGAAAAAAACTAACAAGCCAATTCAAAAGTGGGCAAAGGACATGAATAGATACTTTACAAAAGAAGACATACATGAGGCCAACAAACATGAAAAAATGCTCATCATCACTGGTCATCAGAGAAATGCAAATCAAAACTACATTGAGATACCATCTCATGCCAGTTAGAATGGCGATCATTAAAAAATCTGGAGACAACAGATGCTGGAGAGGATGTGGAGAAATAGGAACACTTTCACACTGTTGGTGGGAGTGTAAATTAGTTCAACCATTGTGGAAGACAGTGTGGCGATTCCTCAAGGACCTAGAAATAGAAATTCCATTTGACCCAGCAATCCCATTACTGGGTATATATCCAAAGGATTATAAATTGTTCTACTATAAGGACACATGCACACGAATGTTCATTGCAGCACTGTTTACAATAGCAAAGACCTGGAACCAACCCAAATGCCCACTGATCATAGACAGGACAGGGGAAATGTGGCACATATACACCATGGAATATTATGCAGCCATCAAAAACGATGAGTTGTGTCCTTTGTAGGGACATGGATGAACCTGGAAACCATCATTCTCAGCAATCTGACAGAAGAGCAGAAGATCAAACACCGCATGTTCTCACTCATAGGCGGGTGTTGAACAATGAGAACACATGGACACAGGGAAGAGAGCACTACACACTGGGGTCAGTTGGGGGGAAATAGGGGAGGGATGGTGGGGGGTGGGGACTTGGGGAGAGATAGCATGGGGAGAGATGCCAGATGTAGGTGATGGGGAGGAAGGCAGCAAATCACACTGCCACGTGTGTACCTATGCAACAATCTTGTATGTTCTTCACATGTACCCCAAAACCTAAAATGCAATAAATAAATAAATGGGGAAAAAAAAGAAATCACTTGAAATCTCTGTTCAGGGCTTTTACTTAGATTTTTTTTATAACACAATAGAAAAAAATTTTCTCCTCATTGCACCCTTAGTTTCTCAGAAACTTTGCTTTTTTACATCATTCTTTCTTCACTATAGGATCATTCCTGTCAGTCTTCAAGTATTTGGACATCTTAGAAAAAACCTTCATCCCACATTCTCCTCCAGTTTATGCTCACTTTCTCTGCTCTCCTTCAAAGCAAAATTGTTTGAAAGAAGTATAAACACACATTGCCTTCATTTTCCTCATCTCACAATACTACCAGTATCTGTAATTCCAAAATTTCTCTTCTAAGTCACTTTTGTCTGACTGACTCCAATGGTCACTTCTCTGTCCTCATCGAGTTTAATGCAGCAGTATTAAACACAGTTGATTTCACCTTCTTTTTTGACATACTCTTTTTCTCTTGGCTGCTGTGACACCCATATTCTTGATTTTCTTTTTTATGTTTCTCTGGCTACTCCTCTGAGCCTCCTTAATAGGTTTCTCTATAGAGAGGCAACTAAGAGCACAGTCTCTCTCAAGTCATGCTGTCCAATATGGTAGCCACTAGTCACATTGTGACTATTACACTTAAATTAATAAAATTAAATTAAATTAATAAAATTATTTATTTAATAAAATTAAAAGTAATAATTCAGTCCCTCAGTCCCATTAGCCATATTTTAATTGTTCAACAACATGTGACTAGCAACACATTAGACAGCAACACAGAGAATATTTCCATCGTTGCAGAAACTTCCGTTAGATGGTGTTGCTTATATCAGACTTCTATCTGCCACTCCACAGCTGAATGGCCTTAGGTAAGTCAATTAATCTCTCTTAACCTCAGTTTCCCTTTCTGTAAATAAGTCTAATAATATCTTTTTTATAGATTGTGGCTAAGATGTAATGAGGTCATGTACTTATAGTGAGTGCCATATAGGAGTTTGCTGTTATTTTCCAATCTTTATGTGAATAATTTCCCATTACTTAGGCTGGGCTCTCTTCTCTTTTCACTTAACTCTTTCTCCCTAGCTAAATTTATCTTGGATAAGTCTCTTTACCTTTCTGTAAATTTATCATCCTCATCATAAGATGAAGGTAAACACAGCGCCTATTTCCCATTACTTTAAATATCATCTATGTACTAAAAACTCCGTATTTCTAAACTCAAGATCAGATACCTCACTGAGCTCCAGACTGCTTGTTTGACATCTCCACTTGGATTTCTCACACAGGTAACTCCAAAACCTATCTAAAACTGAGTTTTCTTCTCTTTTCCCAATCCCAGCCACAGTTGCTTCTCCTCTACTCTTCCCCAATTTCAGACATCTCTTCCATACCCATATCACATCTATCACCTGTACAATTGATTACATATTTAAAATATATTTTGAAACAGTATACTTTCCCCAGCCCCACTGTCACCTTTGCTACCCTCATGCTTTGCCTAGACTATGGCTCAGCATCCTGACTGGCCTCCCGCTTCCACTCTCGTCACCATCCCCATAGCCATTCTCTATAACACTGCCAGAGGAAACTTCCTAGAATAGAAATCATGTCTTATCTCTCCCCTTCTTCAAACCCTGCAATGGTTTCTCATTACAGTTAGGATAAATTACAAAGCCCTTTAAATTCTGACTATGGCCTATATCTCTGAGATCATCTATTTACTCTTCCCATTACTGACTCTTCTGCTTCAGCAAAACTGGCCTTAGAGTAGTTCTCAAATACAACACATGCTTTCCCACGTTAGAACCTGTATAGCATTCTACCTCCTTTGTGCGGAACTCTCTTCTTTCTGTAGTTCACTTGGTTAAGCCTACCCACCCTTCAGGTTTCTTCTGAAATGTCACCTTCTTTGAGAGGCCTTCCCTAATTCTCCTCCAATTTAAGTCAGATGCTCCTCTAGAATTCTCTCACCAAACTCTGTCTCTTCCTTCATATCATTTATCAACACTAATTAGGCACCATGAGGACATCTACCATTTTTATAACCACCGAAGTTCCTGTCCCTCATAGCACAGTGTCTGCCTGCGAGTCAGAAAACCTAGGATGTATGATCTTGGCAAGTCCTTTTCCAGGCCTCACATTCCCTGTCTTTACATTGAGGAGGTTGGATTCGATTTATTTGCTCAATAAGCCTCTGTTGAAGATGAAAAAGGACACACAAGGTCTCTGCCAGCATGAAGCTTACATTCTAATAGGGAACACAGGTAATCAAATAAGCAAATCTAATAACTATAGATTGTGATTAGTGCTACAAAAGATACCAAAAAGATGCTGTGATAGAAATGAATGACGGTGGGGAACTTTAAGGTGGTGACATTGAAGATAAAAGATAATAAAGAACAAGCGAAACCCAAATGATAGCTAAAATCTATTTTGTTTGGACGTTCTATGATTCTGTATAAAATATGCCACACATAGCTAAATATGCCAAGCAGCGTAAAGGAGAAAGCTGCCTCATTAAAACTGGCAACAAGGGCTTTGTGCTCACAGTGCAGAGATGTGAGTCTTATTCTTCCTCTTAGGATAATATCAGTAGATGAAATCAACCTCACAGAATTGTTTTAAGAAACCAATATGGTAATGAATTTAAAGTTCATAGCACAATCACCATAATGAATGTATACAACATTTTTAAGGCCTGCAAATTCTGGATTGTAGTTACTTATGTTGGAGAGGCACAGAGATGTAATTGGGCAGGATATACAAAGATTCAAACATATTGGTATGGTTTTATTTTCTAAGCTGGAATGAAATCTCAGCTCTGCCTCTCTACCAACTGAGTGAGTGAAATTAGGCAAGCTACGTAACTTTAAGTAGCTATTTAATCAGTGATAGGTACGTGGATGTTCACTGTATTATTCCATATCTTTTAAAACATTTGAAGTATTGCATAATAATTCTAAAATTTAATTAATATGATGCCTATGCAAGCATTCAATAAATGATAGCTATTATTATTACATAATGATTACAGCACCTAAGTAACAGTTAAAAGCTAGTGCAATGGAGACTCCCAGGCTTGGATTTAAATCCTGATTCTGCCAATTACAAGCTCTGTTCCCTTGGGCAAGTTAATAATCGCCTTCTCAAGAATTTTGCTCCTTCAGTTATTCTCTGCCTTCCTGTCATCAAGGGTTAAGTAAAATAATGCATGGCATATAGTAAATGCTCAAAGACATATTAATCATTATTAACATGGTTTTTATTCTCCTCAATCCCATGCACAGAAAAAAGAAAAAGAGGAGAAAATGAATGGAAAGGGTAAAGTGGATCTCCCATTCTCTGCCCCCTCCCTTTCTATTTGCTAAAGGAAGATGGCATATGCTGAAAACTGTTCTCTCCAAGAGAAGCCGGATGAGGTCCTTAGATAGCAAGCCTGCCTGGGAGTTGCAGATGAGAATTGCCAGATGTAGGTGATGGGGAGGAAGGCAGCAAATCACACTGCCACGTGTGTACCTATGCAACAATTTTGCATGTTCTTCACATGTACCCCAAAACCTAAAATGCAATAAAATAAATAAATGGGAAAAAAATAAAAATAAAAATAAAACCAGAATTTGTATAGTTACAGAGCTAACTTAAAACAAATACAAAAACAAAAACAAAAACAAAAACAAAAAAAAAGAAAGAGCTTTGGCTCCAAGCTAAAACACAACAAGGCAGATCTCAGGAACATTCTAATCAGGGTCTGAAATCAAAGTAGACTTACAATAAATGGATAAAAGTTAAGAATTTTTTTAAGAATTGTTATTGTAAATTACAGACTTTTACCTTTTAAAGTTGCTGGAGTCGAAATATTATTTGAAATCAGCAATAAAAATGAAATGCTATTTAATCCTTTTCATAATTATTGAAATGCATATTAAAAGCAGATACCAAAGTAGAAGAAATTAGAATGCTGACTATCCCCAAAACCGAGAAGGCTATGGGATATCAGGCAAACTCATACTATGGGTTGGAGAATAACTTAGTAAAGTCTCTTCAGGGTGCATTTAATTCATCAGTGACTTCTGAAAATTTAAAGTAACCATTAACCCAATCATTCCAGTCCTAGGAGTTTGTCCTACAGATAAGCTAGTATGCTAACACATATACATAAAGTTATTCTATGAAATATGTTTTGGAAAAGCCAAAAACTGGAAGCAACCTAAATGTGCATAAAGAAGTGGTCAATAATTATATGATTCAATCATTCAACAAATATTCAGTACTACTTGGAACTGTTTAAGCAAGCACTGGGGAGACAGCAGTAAATAACAGAGGCAAAAATTTGTGCCCTCACAGAGAATGTTATTATGTTATCCCTACAACAGAAAAATATGGCACACCTAAAATGTAGAAGGAAGATCTATAAACATTGATAGCTTTTCAAGAGATATGAATAAGTGCAAAACCCATGGTGCAGAACAGTATAGCTAGATAGATAGATAGTTAGAGAATTATATAATATAATCTCAATTGGAAAAAATATTTTATATTTATTAAAAACTCTGAAGAATATAAAAGGAACTTAATGTTTACTTTGGGGAATGGGATTGAGGCCAGAAAAAAAACCTGATTTTAAGTTTTAAACCTTTATATATGTATTGTTTTATTTTGTCACTTACATGAATTATTTTTATTAAAAATAATGATCTGAAATATACTTTTGGTTTGGCATTTTTCTGGTTATCCATTGCTGTATGACAAACTACTTAAAAGCACAGCAGCTTAAAAAAACATTTTATTATATCTCATGGTTCTGTGGATCACAATTTGTTCAGAGCTCAGGTGGACAATTCTTCTACTTCAAATGGCATTAACTGGTGTCATTCAGTGATATTCAGTTAACTGGTATGAAGGGTTCAGAACAACTTCACTTGCACGTCTAATGCCTTGGTAGGAATAGCTGTACTAGCTGAACTTTTCGGTGTTTAAGTATCTCTTGGAATTACCATGTGGTCTCTGCAGGATAGTCAAACTTTTTATATGATGACTCAGAGCTCCAAGAAACCAAGATGAAAACTGCAAGTTATTTAGAGCATAAGCCTTGAATAAGCTTCATGTCACTTCTGTCATACTCTATTTATCTTTTATAATGAATCTAATTAGAGTATTAAGTCTAATGCTCTAATTAGATTTAATTAGATTAACTTAAAGCAGCTATAGGCCAGTGAAGATTTTGGAAATAGGAATTGGAAATAGACTCAGCTTCTCTATGGGAAGAGTATCAAGAAATTTGTGGCTATATTTAATCCAATGCAGGCATCAAGATCAGTGCCTTAATGTAAGTTGTATCTTTGATCATTCAAATCAGGACTAAAAAGTAGTGTGGATGGTTTAGGATAACTTGAATGTAAACCTAGAAAAAGATGAGTTGAAGACATGAGTGTGATCTGTTCATACTGGAGGCTACAAAAAGCCTATCACAGTATCAGAGTGATAAATCCTTTTTACTTACTCTGACGGGTTAATAATGCCTGCCTCTATTCTTCTCCCTACCTTCTTCATCTCTCTGAACCATGTCAGGGTGAAAAGCTTGTTCCTTGGTAGGGACCATGTCTTTTTTTTTTTTTTTTTTTTTTTTGGCACTGTGTATCTCCCTTCCCAAGTAGCTGGGACTACAGGCACATAACACCATGCCCAGCTCATTTTTTTATATTTTGTAAAGTGAAGCTTTTACCATGTCTCCCAGGCTGGTCTGGAACTCCTGGGCTGAAGTGATCCACCCATCTCAGCTTCCAAAAGTGCTGGAATTACAAGCATTAGCCACTGTACCCTGCCCAGAACCACCCATTTATGAACTAGTCCTTAAGTGGTGATTAGGGCAGAAAACAAGGCTGGTAAACTCCATGCAAATCACATATCCAACTTTTTACTTTGCTATTTTACCTTAATCAAAATAGAATCATAACAACTCGTTCCATAAAGCCAATATTGCCTTAATACCAAAAGTCAATAAATACATCACAAGAAAAGAAATATACAGGTCAATATCCCTAATAAATATAGATACCAAAACCCCTAGCAAAATGGTAGAAAACTAAATCCAGCAACATATAGAATGCATTATACATCATGACCAACTGTGATTTATCCAGGAAACTCAATATTGGTTTAACATGTGAAAATCAATCAATGTAATGTACCATATTGAAAGGATAAAAGACAAAAATTACATGATCATCTCAGTAAATGAAGAAAGGGCATCTGATTAAATCCAACACCCTATCATTATGAACACAATCAGCAAACTAGGAATAGAAGGGAACTTCTTCAATCTAATAAAGTTCATCCATCTATGAACAAAACATAGCTAACATCAATGCTTAATGATTTAAAAAAAAAAAAAAAACGGGACATTTTACCACTAACACCAGTGATAAGAATCTCCATTCTCACAAGCTCTATTCAACATTGTCCTGGAAGTTCTTACAAGGGCAATTATGCAAGGAAAACAAACAAAAGACATCCAGCTTGGAAAGGAAGAAGTAAAACTTTCTTTATTCTCAGATAATATGATGTTGTATCTAGAAAATTTTAAGGAATACACTTAAAAATTATTAGAATTAATAAAGGAGTTCAGCAAGGTTGCAGGATACAAGGCCAACATGCAAAAATCATTTGTACATATACTTTTCAATTTACAGTAGGGTTACATCCCAAAAAACTCATCATAACTTGAAAATATTGTAAGTCAAAAATGCATTTAATATGCCTAACCCACTGAATGGAATAGCTTCACCTAGCCTACCCTAAAGGTACTCAGAACACTTATAGGGTTACAGTTCAGCAAAACCATCTGGCAACACAGTATGCTGTAGGGTATGCGTTTTTGAAGTACAGTTTCTACTAAATGTGTATCAGTTTTTCATCATTGCAAAGTTGAAAACTCATGAGTCAAACCATAGTAGGTTGGGGGACCATCTGTATTTCTGTATAATAAAAATAAGGAATCTTAAATAAAATAAAAGTATAAAACAATTCTGTGTTAATAGGCTTGCTTTATTTATTTAAAAAAAAGATAAAAATCCTTATAAATAAAATTATCTAAATAAGTAAAAATGTTCTACACTGAAAATGACAAAACATCATTCAAAGGAATTGAAAGTGACCTAATTAAATGAAAAGTCACCTCACATTAATGGATTGGAAAACTTCATATTATTGAGGGAGCAATACTCCCCAAACTAATCTACAGATTCAACACAATTCATATCAAAGTATCAGCTTGCTTTTGTGTAGAAATTGACAAGATAAATCTAAAATTCACCTGGAAATGCAAAATAATCAGAATAGTCAAAACAGTATTAAAAGAGAAGGAAGCCTCATATTTCTGAATTCAGAACTTACTACAAAGCTATGATAATTAAGACACTGTGGTACTGGCATAGAAATACACATATATATCAATGGAATAGAATGAAGAATCCAGATATAAACCCTTACATTTATGGACAATTGATTTTTCAACAAGGCTACCAATACCATTCAATGAGGGGAAATAATAGGCTTTTCAAGAAATGGTGCTATAACAACTGGATATTCACATGCGAAAGAATGAATATAGACTTATACCTCATATCACTTTCAAAATTAACTCAAAACAGAACAAAGGCCCAACTGTAAGAGCTAAAATTATAAAACTCTTAGAGAAAAACCTAGTGGTAAATCTTTGTGACCTTGGACTTATCAATGTATTCTTATATATGACATCTAAAACATACGCAAAAAAAAAAAAAGAAAAAGAAAAATAGATAAATTAGATTTCATCAAAATTACTTTTGTACTTCAACGAATGTCATCAAGAAAGTGAAAAGACAACCTATGGAATGGGACAAAATATTTAAAAATCATATATCTGAAAAGGGGCTTACAATAATACATAAAATACTCTTACAGCTCAACGACAATGACAACACCAATAACAAATAACCCCGTTAAAAATAAGCAAAGGATGGCCAGGTGCAGTAGCTCGTGCCTGTAATCCCAGTACTTTGGGAGACAAAGGTAGGTGGATCACCTGAGGTCAGCAGTTTGAGCCAGGGTGGAAACTACCCCCCACACACCCTGTCTCTACTAAAAATACAATTAGTTGGGCATGGTGGCACAGACCTGTAGTCCCAGCTACTCAGGAGGCAGAGTCAGAAGAATTGCTTGAACCTGAGAGGTAGAGGTTGTGGTGACCTGAGATCACGCCACTGCACTCCAGCCTGGGTGATAGGGGGAGGCTCCATCCCATCCATCCCCCACCCCAAAAAAAGTTCTGGAATTGAATAGTATTGATGGTTATACAACATTGTGACTACACTAAAACCTGCTAATTATACACATTAACAAGGTATATTTTATGGTATGTGAATTATATATCAACAAAACTGTCATTTTCAAAAAGTAGAATCAGTCCCACAACCAAGTAGGAAAAATGTGCTCAATCTTTAGCTTTTACCCCAGCTAGCAGGACTAGTGGCTTGCTTCCCTTTCTTCAGCAACTGCCCCAAGTATTTACTCATTTCTTTATCTATGGCGGAAATATTAAATTTACCAGTCAACCTTGCCCTGAGTGAAGAACGTTGAACATTTGAGCATCCACACTTGTTACACCATCCCTCATGTTATGTTTTCATAGGTAACAACTTTCTCAAAAATGAGTCAAGCAAGACTCAAAAAATAATCTGAGGCAACAGAGAGAAAGGGAAGTATTGGAGTATAAGCTATATGTGGTTGGATGGCCTTGTTGTTCCCAAATCCTTTTGTAAAATGCAGAATACCCAAGGATATCTAGACATTTCCTCTCCTACTCTCTTTCATCATGATAGGGTGGGGGAATATTTTTGAAGTCTTCCAATTAGAGTCTAATCTATTACTAACTCACAGTAGTGAAACTGAGCCATTCTCAATGAGAATTGGCAACCAGAGAATGGTTCTGGGCTACTTCTGTCATCTACTCTAACATTTAACAGCTCTTACTGTTAGAAACAATTTTGAATATTAATCGAGGTTCCTCATGTTTCAGGTAAACTAAATAACTTCATGTTACATGTTCAGTGAAGACTGACAAGAGATGATACTATTGATTTACATTTGGAAACGGTGCCTAGAAGGAAACACTAATAGGAACTAGGATTTATTCAGAAGATGGCAGATCATTAGTGTCCAAGCATTTTAAATCCCTCTGAAGGTAGGGTTTCCTTAAACTGGTCAAAGGTCTATGGGCAAAAGTACATAAATGGTATGGAGAGATAGTTAAAGAAGGGGAATTTATATCCAACTCTTGTGAGTTAAGCCACCACTTCCCATAAGCTAACACAGTAAGAGAGATTCAGACAAGTACCACCAGCAGAGTCCCCTCCAAGTGACAAAGCACTTTGGAAAACAGATTTCCCATGAACCATCATTGCCATCTGCCCAGGCCACCTTACCTAACTGAAATTGATTGGAGACATTCCCACATGTTTGCATTATCTCCGGGCTATTCCATCCTAAAGGGTATAAGGCACAGCCTGAGCTTATCAGCAGCCCTAGAAAGAAAGCATATACACAGGTAGAAAAAATGTAACATCTTCTGTCACCCCAACATTCCCTTTGGATTAGCTCAGCTCAAATTCTGTCTCCTCAACTGAGCTTACACTTCCCCTTTTACCCTAAATTTCTATGAAAGTACCAACTCAACATGATTTCTCTTTTTTTTTCTTCTTCTTTTTTTTCTTTTTTTTTTTTTTTTTGGCTATGCCACAGGGAGTGGGGTGTAATAGGTAGCAGAAGGGACAACTCATAAATTTTAAAAAGTTGAAAAATGAGACAGGCCAATGTACTTTTTACAGCCAAAATACTTTTGTCAATGACTTATAAGCCTAGGCTGGCTTTCCCAACCTCTTTTGCCTGGTCTGGTTTACAGAGAATAGCAATGTAAACATTACTACTCTTTCCCAAAATCTAGCTGTTTCTAAACATCAGGTAGGTCCCTACTACCTGAAATATGTTATTATTTCTGTAACTTGAAGTCAGCTGCTGGACCATTGAGCAGGGAACCACACTCTTCTCCCAATAAATTATTCCAGCTTTATACCAAGCATTCTTCCCTTCTTTGGTTTCAGTATGCCTTGCACCATGACCCCTTACCCTAAATAAAAGGATTAAGGCCCTTTTATTTGGGTCATTTAGGCATTACAGGGAAATTCTGTTGTACCTTAGTGATAATCTTATTCTTCCAAGCAGAGATACAAATCTGGGTCTGGTTGCCAACAGTGACTTCTAAGGTCAACTACATTGCTCGCAACTTTTTCTTGCTGCATAGGTTTTCATATTTTATAAACTGTGGCCCTTACCCTGCCTCTGGACACAAGTACTGACATCTCACAACTAAAACAAATTCATTGGCTAGCCAGTGATGGGTGACATTGTAGCCTGGCATGAAGAGATGAGCTAGGCCAGATTCTTGTTTCTGGAATTTTTAATTGAGAAACATAAAGATGACTGGTCTGAAGGTAGTGAGTTATCTCAATTGATTGTTCACAGTCAGTTATAGATTGAACTTCTTGTTCCACTCTTTCCCCTTCTTACTACTGCACTTGACTACTCTGTTTCAAAATGGAGGGAAAAGGATCATAAAGATGCTGAGCTAGTTAACAGATAATGCAGAAGTTGAAAACACCCCCTACAACACCAGAAGTTAGAATCAAGTCTGTGTCAAGCTAAAGCCAAGTTCAATTCAAAGTTAAGAGTAGATATCACTTCTGGATAAGCTGAGCAAACTCTTTGGTAGAAAGAGAGAATAGAGGAGAATAGTGGGCATGAAGCAGACATACCATGAGAAAAACTCCATACTGTCAATGAAACAGCTAGAACAAAGAGAAGCCAGGACTTCCTGATGGCTTTCCAATTCTACTTTCCTTATAATAAATTCCCCTTTCACTGAGGGAACTCAAGTGAATTTCTGCTACTTGCAACCAAAAGAGCTTAATTACAAGCATGCCATACTTAGGTGCCACACTAATGGTCATGGAAGGGACACCTGCCATGAATCTGGATGCAGAAAGTAACACATAGCACAGAACCATCAGAAAGCAGCTGCTTGATCAATAGTGAATGAATAGCATATTTATCAGTTCCAGAGCTCTGGACAGTGAAATGCAAGCTGCTCTATGGACTGCCAGTTTCATCTTCACTTCTCTTTCCTCACTGAGGAAGAGTCCATATATACTCTAAGAAACTCATGTTGCCTTCAGATGAATCCTTTTGGAAGACCTCCAAGCTTGGCTGCCCCATGGCAACCAGCTTTTCTCAATACTTATTGAGGCCACAGGAGAAGAGAAGGTCCTTAGAAGAATAGCAAGAAGGATTTAAATAAGAAAATAGGGAGAATTTACTGCCAGTGAGTCTGGTTTTAGAAACTAAAACGATGACCAATTAAGGTTAGAAATTCTCTTCAGTGGAATGCTCAAAATTAGAAAGCATTCTTATCTTTCTCCTGGTATCACAGGAAGTGCAACTGGTTACTCAAAGGCCTTTCTAGGCCCTGGAATTCATCCAATGGCAATACAACAACACCCCCTGTTTTTCCACAGATAAACTGAAATCCTAGGATATGAAGAGGTCACCCAGAGTATGCACATTGGATTAAGGACAAAAGTAGAAATGAAACCTAAGCCTTTTCCTGCTGCTACTATATACCCTTTGAGGAAAAATTTAATAAAGATTGAGTTTTCCCACACAGACTAGGAAGAAAAGAACACAAGTTTATAAAAGAACACCAGCTCTATTTTCTAACCTTCACATTCAGATCCCTGGGACTGGCACAAACTCTGCCTTCTCAAGCAGAAACTAGAGCTGGCCAAGTGCCTTTCTTGGCACAGTAGAGGGAACCTTCCATCTTCTTCAGACCCCTGCTTCTCAGATCTTACCATACTGAGGAGCTCAAGTCAAGGATTTCCTTCTCCAGAAAGTCTTCCCTCACTATCCCCAGCCCCCAGGCTAAGTTACATGCTCCTCCTTTCTGTTCCCATAGCACCCAGTGCTTACTCCGGTGACTAAAATAGTCTGTAATATATATTCTTTACAAAAGTTTATCATCTGCTTCCCTCACTACAGTGTGTATTCCTTGAAGGCAGGAGACATACTTATCTTCAATTCTGTATCCTTGGCACATGGTAGATAATAAGTATTCAATAAATGCATCTGTTTCAGAGTATGCACAGCCTATATAACAAACAGCTTCCTTTGCCCACATTGCCCAAGTGGAAAGTCCCTTCTGAAGGGACTTCCATGTCAGGGTTGGGAAATCACCCCAGACACCTGATAGAGTCAGGAAAAAAAAAAAAAAAAACTTAGAAAGAAAAAGGCTTTTGGAGATAACTTACCTTAATCTCTCCTTGTTACTGATGTGAATGTTGAGACACAGAAAGGGAAAATGATTTACCCAAGGTCACATAGCTAGTAACTAGCAATACCTGTTTTCACTGATCAAAGAGATCATCAACCCTTAGAGGTTCTGCCCTTCTAGAGACATGTGTCCAGGATGATTACCTCTTGGCAACAATATCTTTAGCAGGCACCAGGAATTTTCTAGGCATTAAATTGAGAGTGAAAGCACAACATGGTGGCTTAAAATAATGGGTTCTGTGGTCAGACTGCAGAACTAGACCTAAATTCAAATTCCAGCTCTGCCACGTGGAGGCTGTTAGGCAAGTTACTTAATTTCTCTGTGCCTCATTCACCTCATCTATAAAATGAGAATAATAATAATACACTTGTCTTTTGATATTCACAGGGTATTGGTTCCAAGATCCCTGCAGATACCAAAATCAGCAAATGTTTAAATCCCTTATAAGAAATGATGTAGTGCTTGCATATAACCTAGAACATATTCTTGTATATTTTAAATCATCTCTAGATTATTTATAATACCTAATGCAATGTAAATGCTATGTAAATAGTTGCTGTATATTTGTTGGATTTTTGAAAATATATTTCAGCCATGGTTGGTTGAATCTGTGGATGCAGAGCCTACAGATATGGAGGGCTGACTATATTTTATGGAGCTGTTCCAAGAATTAATGAGATTAATATACATAAAGTGTCTCATACATAGAAAGTGCTCAACAAAGATTTATTATTCTTATACAGTTGCCTCTCCCCATGGCTTCTCTCCCAGTTTCTACCTGTATTCTCCATGCTAATTTCTTCCTCACAGCTAAAAATTCAAAACCTGAACAGGGCTTGGTTCAAAAGCTGCCTGGTTGGAGTTATCTTGCAATTTTGCAGAGGTACCTGCTGAAAGACCAGGAATCTCTACAAAGCATGTGTTCAGCTTTAGTGCATGTAGCTCCATGCTCTATCCAACCTGCCCTCCCACCCCTGCCATCTTCCCCAGCCCTCTATCCTGCCTTTTAGCCAGGTGAGCACATTAGTTTGTAAACATGCTTCATGGAGATATTTGACTTGTAACTGACAGTTGATTCCATTACATTTTATCATAGCTGGAGAAAGATGCCCCTGGGAACACATTAAAAATAAAAATGGATTCATAGGTAATTCATTCTCAATTATATTTGTCCCTAACAGTTCTCATTAATTTGGGGTTGTGAAGATGTGCTTCAAGTAGCAACAGGGAAGTCATTTACAAGTGTCAGTCCCTGCCACCTTCTGGAAGAATAGAGGCTCATTAAAAATGTAGGTTCTTGGACTTTAGCCCCAGGTATTTGATTCAGTAACTGCAGCCCAGGAATATGCATTTTAAAAGTGCCCTGTGATGTAGAGATATCGTGTCCTGGTACCAATACTTAAGAAAAACACCACTAAAAATCTTAAACGCAGACATTCTGGTGGCAGAAAAAACTTGCTTAAATCACAGCCCTGCCACATATGAACTGCAGCCCTGGCTTTCACTTCTTTTCTATGTCATTGCTAACTCCCAGTTTGACTTCCCCTCCAACCACATATGTCCCTTGGAGAAGTCTGTTTCAACTGCATATGCTTAGCTGAGAACTTTCCTAGTCTCATGTGCCTCTAGGAAGGAAAAGAAAGCCTTTAGAGTGCCTCACTGTCTTTACTCCCCTGCTACACATGAGCAGATGTCCAATAGTGCTGCCATCTTGTTTCCCTTCCTCAACTCCTCCTCTCCCTAAGAATCCCCTCTCACAAAGCTTACTAAATGTTCTCCCCAACATGATTGCCATGGTTTGTATTTACTGAGCTGACCGAGCGGAGGGCTGGAATTGGACACTTTATTCAGCTTTTGCACCTGAGGGTTTGTACTGGTGTCATGATATATGTCATGATATATGACACCAGTACAAACCCTCAGGTGCAAAATCTGAGACAGAACTTGGAACCCTCCCTCCAGCCACACCACAGCTGCCCTCTACTTTCCCCTGTTCCAAGCATTACTATTTACCCAATCCCAGCTGCTATATAATCTTCTCCCAACTATAGATTCACAAATAGGTAGATGCCTAATCTTTGTCTTCTGGCAGGGATAGCCTCCTCATTGAGTATTAGCAACCTCCTTTGCACACCTCTCCACTATTTACAAGTGCAACTGTTGAGTAGGCGGCCATTTTGTTAAGCTTCCTGCTCTGTTCTCACTTTCCTTATCTTTGCATAGCTGCCAATCCTCCTTTCCAAACATAATTATTAGGTATCTTGGATTTGTTGCCCTGAGAAGAAGCCTGGTATGGGTTAATTTGTTATTATAGCAACTTTGACTCAAACATAACCCAGTGGAAAATTTACAAGCCTGACTTTCAACTATATCTCAGCTTTCCTTTCCTAGGAAGTTCTTCCACTTACTTCCCCCATTTATTTTATCCCATATTCCTCTCAGAGTTAGAGGATAGCTCATAGCTGCCAAAGATGCCAAAAGTAGATCAGGGAAGCCTTCTCAGAAAGGTTGCATTGGACCTGGCCTTTGAGTTATAGCTAGATATTTACAAGCAGGGATAGAAGAAAAGGGAATTACAGAAAGAAGCAACACAATAAACAAGGCCTAGCAGAGTTTCTCAAATTTTAGTGTATACTGGAATCATGACAGTGAATGATAAATAACAACTCCCAGACAGTCGTTACCTTTTCAGTGGGGACAAGGGAATGTGATCAGGGTATGAAAGAGGCTTCAGCTATATTGCTAATATTCTAACATAGAATAGTGAGTACATCTGAAATATTTCATTATATGTTTTCAAAAATATATGAACCTGAGAAGTTGTGTAATATGCACTTTAGCAGGCCTTTGTACAGTCTGTAGCACCAAGGAATCTGTAATAACGAGAACTCCAGGTAATGCTTAATCCAAGTGATTCATGAACCACTCTGAAAAACACTGTGATAGCATTTCTTTTCCAACAGAGAAAAGAAAAAAATCAAGACCATTAGTGTATAAAGCACAGGACTTAGAGTCAGGAGCCCTGGACCATATTCTCAGCTCTGCTCCAATTTGCTACATGAGTCTTTGCTAGTGGGTTAACTTCCTTGAATACCACTTCCAAAACAGAAAATCACTTTTGTAATTCTTGCTCAGCATGGTAAGGATAAATAAAATGATGTCTTGTGAAACTTTGAAGGACTTTCCAATAAATAAATGGTTTCCAGAGAAGACAATGAATTTTAGAAACATGGCACCCTTCCTGAAACCAAGTTCTCAGTGATATGTCTTCAATGGCAACTTTTATTCAGTGTGAAGCATGTAATATTAGGACCTTACATGGAGAAAAGCACTGGTGTGTTGAATGCTGCTCTCTTAACAACAAAAATGTCCAGGGTGGTGATCCTCCCTTGGACTGGGGAAAGGGAACACACATACACATCAAAGTAACTGGGGAGATTTGGCTAAATGTGCAGCCTTACACCTGTTGTTGTGTATATCAGAATGGTAAATGAGACTAGAGAGTTGGAAAGCTCACATTTTTTAAGCACCCAAGGTGATTCTGATATATTCCTTGGTCCAGAAAGATTCTTGGCCTCCCACGAGTAACCTGATCCAAGATCTTACAATGTTTTCCTTCCAAGAAGTTCCTTATATTTTCTACTCACCTATTTGTTCTTTGTTTAGCTCTCACTGAAGATAGAGGATCTCATAAGCATCTACATATGTATACACAGGGGAATGTGAATAATGGCCATGTTCTCAGGGACTGGGGGCCAGCTGGTTAGAAATCTCAGCATCCCCAGGGTTGAAATAATCTCCTGGCCAGGTGTTTCCTTCATTGGTTGGAGCAGCGCATAAAGGTCCCAGTGGAAGGCTCTCTGGACCCTAGGCTTGTCCAGCTGGATCAGCTACAGGTGGAGCAAATGGGCCCCATGGGCCCCATCAGGTCACCTTGCTGAGTATGAGTCAGGCCAACAGCTCTTTATTTCTTCCTGTCTCTCCCACTTCCCACCACTCATCTCTGTGGGCAGCCGCCAAACTGGGGAACAAGAGTCAGGCAGGAGGAGGGGGTAGTTCTTAATGGATACTCCATCTCTTCAGTGGTTTGGGGTCTGGCAGAGAGAAACCAGACCTGAAACAAATTGACTCCTCCCTCAGTGTATTTCAGTTAATGCACTAGCTGTGGAGAAATAGCCAGGCCTGAAGCAACAAAATCAATTCCCCTCAACTGAACAAGTTTGAGCAAAATCCCCCAAACTCTTTATCTTGTATCTTTTATCTATGGGGCCCAAAATGCCGCCCAGCCTTAGTTTCCTTCCATTGGCAAAGCCTGTCTCAGAGGGTCAGGCCGAAAATCTCTAAAGATCCTTAGGTCACGGTCATATGCCAAGGGGCTTCTAGTGAATACATCCAAGCAACCCTCACCATTCTTTAACATCTGATATAACCTTGACAGCCACTAGTTTCTAGAAAGGAGGCAAGAATGGCTCTTAATTGGCTGATGTTACAGATGGGGAAGCTGTGGAGGTCTAGTGATCTGATCCAATATCAATCCCCTACCCAGGGATAAACCTGGTAGCACACCCTGGGTCTTGAACCTTTCTAGGACTACTGCCAAATGGCATTTTCTTCTTGAGCTTTAAAGACCCGCCTCTAGATGTGAACTCTGTGACTGTGTTCCTATGTGCAAGGCTCATGTGGATTTAGAATGGCAGAATCATGTGAGACTAAAATGATGTTCATGTTTTTATGTCCTTTATATGACACCTACCACTCAAAGTTCTGTCCCACCTAACCTGTGAATATCCAAATCTCCACTACCTTCCCACATCCCCTATCAAAAATTTCCTTTGAGTTTCTGTATCTACTAAGTGAAATCAACCGAAATGCATCATATGGAGAACTATGAATGCTTTGTGAAAGTCTCAGTCAAGCCCAAAAGAGGAAGCAAGCTGGGGGTATGGGAGTCAGTTTAATGTGTGGAATCTGATGAAAGCTGTTGCTAGGTTTTCTGATTCCTGCCAGTTAGCCCCTCCTCACTCTGCTGGAAACTTTTAGAAATGCAAGTGAGGCTAAACTGTCACTCTGTTGTCAGAAGAGAAAAGAGTTCAGGGTGCTAACAGCCCCACATGGAATCCTGGAAAAAGAGGAAAGGATGTGAACTATCCCAGCCCTCACATATTCAGTTTATCCCAACATATGCTAGATATTGCCTTACTCATGCATTCATTCTTTCTACAGTTACTGAACATCTGCTTTGTGCCAGGCACAGAACTGGGCTCCAGGGCTATAAATATGAATTGCAAGGATGACCCTTCTGCCCTACCAGCCAAGTGTCACTTCCTGAAATAATGTGTTCATAGCAGTGCTGAGTTAATTATAGCATTTTTAAAAATAAAAGTGAAAGGTAAGCCTAAGACCTATTTATAATACCCATGGAGCTTCCAAAGCAAGCTAAGATAATTGGCTTAGATCAGCCTTGGCAACTGGTTTAGCATTACGGTTTTCAAAGGGAAGAAACTAACCTAATTGTACATTCCAATGTGGCTAAAAAGCCGTTGGTGGCTAAAGGCTGGGAAAAATCAGAAATAAAGGAAGCTAGAATGCTAATTCAGATTTAGAACTTTTATAGCTTGTCTGAGAAAAGAGGAAACCAGAAAGCATCACCTTAACTGGTACAACAAAAAGAATCTGATGCTTTTCATAATCACACCAGGAAACCATAGTAGCCTAGTCCAGGGTTTCTCAAACTTGGAACTATTGACATTTTGGCTGGATACTTTGTTGTTGCAGGGGGAGTGTTGTCCTCATCTTGTGCATTGTAGATACTCATCAGCATCCCTCACCTTCACCCACTGGATGTCAGTAGAACCCTCCACAAGTTGTGATAATTTAAAATGTCTCCAGACATTACCAAATGTCTTCCAGGGGGAAGGGCGTGCAAAAGCAGTCCCCATTGAAAACCACTGTCTTAGCTCATCTCTGCCATGTCATTCCAAGGCCATCTGAATGCAATCATTGGACAGAAGAAAGAAAAATCAGATCTGGGCTATATCACCAGAGGACAAATTCAAAGGAAGTGAAGTGTAGAAAATATCATGTCATTTGCTGACTACAGTCACAGAGCAACTTGGTAAAGAAAATAGAAGTGAAATCCAAGTTTCCTAGCTCTAGCGACCCATACTGTCATGCTAATGGAGAAAATAATGATAATGAATTGGATAACATTCTAAAACTCTGTAACAACAACAAACTTCAGCAGTAGATTCTACCAGCACTTTTTTCCCAGTGCCCAATCTATGTTTTGCAAAATACTCAAATATTCATACATACACTTTCCTGTCTTTCTAAATTTGTTTTTTTTTTCTTTTCAGATAGTTCAAATTATACAGCTCCCATTGTCTTCCTGACGTCTGCCATTTTTGCATTTTGATCTTTTCTAGCCAATCCACACTGCCAGCATCTCAGGTTCCCTGCACTAAAGTTAGGGGGAGCCTGAATGAGGGAAAAAACAAGTAAGGTGGGTCAAGGTCACAAGAAATCTGAGTAGACTGCTAATAGCTGCCAGAGAGAGCTAGCCTCGTGTGTGGTCCAAATAAGCAGTCATCTACAGTTTGGTACCTAGCGTTCCACTATTACAGGTGTATTTCTTTGGTTAGAACTGTTAGTAATTTGCAACTGTGTGTAGGTGTTTATCAGATCTCTGTTCTCTGAGAAAACTACCGGAGAGCAGAGCTTCTAGAGATTGAGTTTATATTGGAGCAGTAATACTAGAGTATACGTTGCTCCCTGTGGAAGGCAGACATATTAATAGATAATGTTTTTAAATGGGCAACCTGCAGGCAGATGAAGGTGACAAAAATAGAGGGTAAACAACAGATATCAACTCTGCCTACTAGCCAAATTTGCTATGAACAAAACTCTGATATTGATTGCACTTTATGAAGTCCTAGACTAAGTATTTTAAAGGAGACCTCATTCATAGCCTTAGAGTTGGACAAAGTGAAGGGGGTGAGAATGGATTTCCCCATAGGGCTATGCTCCCCACTCCTCCCTGCCCCAAAGCTACCCAACTTACCCAATTCCAGAAGCACAGTCTTACCTCCAACGAACTGCGCTGCTCCCATGCAACGTCCCATCATTCTGGAGATGAGCTCCTCCATGCAGCAACCCAGGACAGCAGCCAGTGCCACCAGGAGCAGCAGAGCACAGCCGGCACCTGTCACCACCGTGCACATCTGCCAGGCCAGGCTTGGGATGGCATTGAAGCTGGCATAACGCCCACATTCTTCCACCATGATCAGACTGTGTCCTTCTCCCCGCACAGGGTAGTTGCACCTCCGGAATGTGCTAAATGACACTGGCTTCCCGAGCTGGGATCCAAAGAGCCAGTAAGGTAGGAAATAACTGGTAGAACTGGCCACAGCAGTAACAAGGGACAGGAAGGCCCAGAGCGTTCCCACCATGGTCAGGCTGCTCCTCATGGTCTCAGGTTTCTCTGCAGGGATGTGGAGATGAGTTGCGTCACAGCACCAAATGCAATAAGTTACCATGTAGGCTCCACTGGCCTATTTTTCATCTGGTTGGCCAGTCCTGGGGCCCAGTTATGTGTCACTTGGTCCTTGCTTCTGGGTAAGATTATTCTCTCGAGGACCATTTGGATCCCTGCGGGATTTTCCTTTTCAGTACTTTTCCCACCTTCCCTTCCTTCTGCCTCATTTAGAGTTCTATGGTCTTCAGTCTACAGTGGAGGAACCAGATAACGGAATTAGGGTCTGCTTTGCCAACTCAAATACAGTGATCAGACAGCTTTTAACTCTTGACATACATCGTGGAACAAGTGGCAGAAAAGGAGTCTAAATGAAAACAAGGCTGCTCTCCCAGCTTCCAGCTGAATGGACTTGCTGGCCTGGTAGCTTGAAAAGAGGCAATATCTGAAGAGGATCAGGAACAAACTTGTTTTCAGTGAGTGAAGGAGAAGCAAGACAACTTAACAGGACCTTCCCCTACTATAAGTGGTAAGAGGGAAAGAGAGCTTGCCATGGAGCTACAGGATGGTCCCATTTGACTTTGGTAAAATGTCCACCAGCGTGTTGGTGTAGGCTTTTCAACTGGGATACATCGGCCAGGTTAAAATGGATAGAATAAAATAAGGAGTGTCTAGTCCCATACCCTATACCTGTCATTGAGAGGGCACTGATCAGTCACTTTTCCCGCAATCTAAATAGGAGGCAACTTTCCAACCAGTAGAGGTTAACTCTGGACTGGCTATTAAGAAAAGCTTCCTTGTCCTTTGCTGGTTATAATTCAAAAAGCTTCTCAAAGTTCTGAAATAGATCAGGATCAGGCACTCCTTACCTTGCAGCAGGAACATATAGCTATAAGGACCTTTCAAAGTCCCTTTTGGAGCAAGTAATCTTGCAATCAAGATGCTGAGAGTCTTTCCAGACCGTTTCTCAGGTCAGCTCACAAATGGTTTTCACAGACCCCTCTGTCAAAAATCAACCACTTCCCTCCCAACTCCATTAATCTGCCATTGCTTTCTGGCCTATTTCTCTATTGGGGCGGCTAGAGACCACACTGCATCTTGATGACAGCACTGTGAATGTCTCCAGCAAGCAGATGGTGGAATATCTTTCAGAAATTTCTCCATGATTCATCACCATTGCGTAAAGTTATATATGGTGGTTATATACGGGGAAGGAGGCTGGGGGACCCAAAGCAGGGGAAGTGCAGAAACTGGCTGTATGGGGTCATCACCACATTGCCAACTTTAGACACTGACAGGAACAAGCAGCAGAGGTACCAAGTGTCTCAGGGTCTCAGCCATGAACCCTTTCACAACCATTGTCAAACAGGGCCTAACATAGAGCAGGCAGTCAAATTCAAGCTTGTTTAATGAAACCCATTGCATAGAATTATTCAATTTCCAGATGGGTAGAGAATTTAATGAATCATTTAATCCAACCTTCTGGTTTTACATATGGGAGAATTTGGCCCAGTAAAGGAGGAAGTGATATTCTTCAAGTCACAAAGTAAGTTAGCAAGCAGCAACATCAGAACCAGAAACCTGATCTGCAGATGCCTAGGCCAGTACTTTTCTACCACACAATGCTAAACTAATCCCTCTCCATCACTTTACAGATGGGGAATATGGAGAGGAAGTGATTTACTCAAGGGTGAAGGGCTAGTGAGGTACACTGGCCAGATCAGAGCCCAGTTATTTGATTCTTAATATAATGCTCATTTTTTACTCCACCACAATTCCCCTCTTGATACATATGTATTTTGTGCAGCAAGGGAGCAGAGATCGTAAATTGCAGGTGCTTACTCTGGAATGTTAGGGCTTGGGAAGAAAGTGCCCTGAGCTGGGCCCCTGGGAATTAGGCTTTGTGGCTGAGGATGGGGGGAATGAGAGAAAGATGTGATGAGGGATTGAAAGGCGACAGGGGGAGAAGTTCAACTAGTTTTGAGTAATTGCTGTTAGACAGCAGGTATGGTTGGCTGCAATGAGGTAATGCCTCTGCTTGTTATATTAGAGTTTGCAAGATTACAAAAAGTGCAAGCAGCCCTCTGTTACAGACTCATTTCCTGATGAAGAAGCCCAGGCCAGAGGAGGAGAGGAAACAAGCTGACAAACAGTTATTAGCTATGTCATCACAATCCCTTCCAAATCCGTTATTTTATGTGCTTTGCCCAATGATCCTCTTAGGTTAGTAAGAAAGGTATTATCCTAAATTTTAAAATGAGAAAATTGGGTTTCAGAAAGACACGTGATTTACCCAAGGATACACAGTGATTCAATGGCAAAGCCATAATTTCTCACTTCCCTTTTACCTGCAGCCTCCCCCTACAGTATTACCCAAAAGTATTACAATTAAAAGCTTCCACGATTTCCCATAGAGAATTTCAAAAAATGTTGAAGAATCAGGAAAGAATTCCAGGGAAGACAGAAGGAAACCCAATTTCTCCAGACAGAGTGCATAAACCATCAGAATAAGAACATGATTTGTTTCAATCTCAGCACTTGAAGTCAAAACTAACTGAATGTCCCTCATGGACATCATCACCCGGAGATCAAAAGTCCCAAAGCAAAAAGAACAAATCTAGAGGCATCACGCTACCCAATTCCAAACTATACTATATGGCGATAGTCACCAAAACAGCATGGTACTGATATAAAAATAGACATATAAACCAATGGAACAGAATAGAGAACCCAGAAATAAACCCAAATACTAACAACAAACGGATCTTTAACAAAGCAAACAAAACCATAAAGTGGGGAAAGGACACTATTTCCAGCAAATGGTGCTAGGATAATTGACTAGCCACATGTAGGAGAATGAAACTGGAACCTCATCTCTCACCTTATACAAACATCAACTCAAGATGAATTAAGGACTTAAACCCAAGACCTGAAGCTATAAAAATTCTACAAGATAACATTGAAAAACCCCTTCTAGACATTGGCTTAGGCAAGGATTTCATGACAAAGAACCCAAAAGCAAATGCCAATAAAAACAAAGATAAATAGCTGGGACCTAATTAAACTAAAGAGCTTTTGCATGGCAAAAGGAACAGTCAGTAGGGTAAGCAGACAACTCACAGAGTGAGAGGAAATCTTCACAATCTATGCATCTGACAAAGGACTAATATCCAGAATCTACAACGAACTAAAACAAATCATTAAGGAAAAAGCAAACAATCCCATCAAAAACTGGGCTAAGGACAAGAATAGACAATTATCAAAAGAAGATATACAAATGGCCAACAAACATATGAAAAAATGCTCAACATCACTAATGATCAGGGAATGCAAATCAAAATCACAGTGTGATATCACCAAACTCCTGCAGGAATGGCCATAATCAAAAAAATGAAAAAAACAGTAAATGTTGGTGTGGATACAGTCAACAGGTAACACTTCTACACTAATAATGGAATGTACACTAACACACACTGTAGAAAACAGTGTCGAGATTCCTTAAAGAACTAAAAGTAGAATCACCATTTGATTCAGCAATCCCACTACTGAGTGTCTACCTAGAATAAAATAAGTCATTATTCAAAAAATATACTTGCACACAAATGTTTATAGTAGCACAATTCACAACTGCAAAATTGTGGAACCAACCCAAATGTCCATCATTCAATGAATGGATAAAGACATTTTGATATATATATACACACATATATGTAATACATATACATATGTAAACATAATACATATGTAAACATAATACATATGTATTACATATATGTGTGTATATATATGATAGAATACTATGCAGCCATAAAAAGGAATAACAGAATTTGCAGTGACCTGGATGAGATTGGAGACTATTACTCTAAGTGATGAACTCAGGAATGGAAAACCAAACATCATATTTCTCCTTGATATGTGGGAGCTAAGCTATGAGGATGCAAAGGCATAAGCATGATATGATGGCCTTTGGGGGATTGGGGGAAAGAGTGGGAAGTGGGCAAGGGATAAAATACTACAAACATGATGCAGTGTATACTGCTTGGGTGACGGATGCACCAAAATCTCACAAATCACCACTAAAGAACTTGCTCAGGTAACCAAATAACACCTGTATACTAATAACTTATGGGAAAAATAAATTTTTTTTAAAAGTCCCAGTATGACAACCAGTAGGAGGGGCAGAGAACTTAAGGCAGAGGAACACACTATATCAGTGTGCAGTACCAAGACTACAGTAGAAATGAGAGGAGGGGTTGTAATAATATGGTTGTCCTCACCTGTGACAAATGAAGCTGATGAATTAAACTATAATACTATCAACTGCTGTCACCATGATTTCAGTTTAAAAGTAAAATTTTGAAGCCAAGACATAGGAAGACAAATTCTCAAAATTCAATTTAAATTAAATGTGTTTAGCTTTAGAAAAACTCATTGTTTTTCAGAATTTAGATGAGGTAATTTCAACTTTAGGAAAAATTCATAGTCCTTATTTCATTTAGAACTAGTGTAACCAACCATGCCTGTTTTCCTGGGACTCAGGGGTTTCCTGGGATGTGGAATTTTCAGTGATAAAACCAGGAAAGTCCCAAACAACCTTGGATGAAGTGGTCAACCTATTTTCAAATATATTTAGGACTAGAGATGTCGTGAGCTAGCACAACCCACGGACAGCGGGTTAAGAATCACTGCCACAGATAATTTTCTAATATTCTCTTTTTAGGACTCAAACAATATAAAGTTAAAAGTGATCATGGAATTAAACCTTGGAGATATGAAGCTTATACACTTTAAATGCAAACCTTCCTAAATCATAAACTTGACTTGAATGCAGTCAAGGAAGAGATCTCAGAGATCCAATTGCTTAATAGTTCTGAACACAATATGAGTCTCAGCCCAACTTCTCTTGTGGCTGGATAGAAAAGCTGCAGGGCACATGGAGTCTGTTCACACACACTGCTTTATGTTCACATGTGCTGGACAGTGAAGTATATTGTAGAAAATGCTTTTAATTATGCCACCTGCAATGGAGTAGTCTCCTTCATGATAGCCCTCCAATGCAAGCCAAGTTCATTCCCAGAAACTGGCTAAGTCACTTTAAATAATTAGAAATCACAAACAATGCTATATTTCATTTTATCTTAATTCCTGTTGTATACTTCATGTATGTAACAGCTTTGTTTCCCTGATCTGGAATATCCAGCCAAACAGTCACACTGGATCTCAGTAACCAAGAACTCAACTTGATGCTCCTGCTGAGTGGTCCAGTTACCAGGCATTGATAGGATTGGAGTTGAACCTCTTTCTTTTGGTGTCACATTATCCTTCATTCCTCAGCTTTGTTTTATCTGCTAGATGGGCCGCAAGCCTGTTTCTAAGACTGGTTGTATAAGATGCAGTGAATGTGGCCAGAAAGTTGTAATAAATAGGATAAAAGCATGAGTTCTGTTCTGAATTTGCTATCCTTACTAAAGCCTAATGTCTGCTCATCTTTAGAGATATGCTAGCCATTTTAGCACAGCCCTGTGGGTAGAAGTCAAGAACCCCACCTAAACCATACATGGCAAATGGTTATCTCACTACTTCCAAAGAACTCCAGGAAAGGGAAATCTATAATATATCTTAGTAGCTTAACAACTCTCACTGTCGATAAATCATTTGTTATATACCTTTATAAACTTTTCTTGTTGCAATCTAAGGCCAGATCCTTTTGTTGGGTCCTCAGAGGGGATGGAGAACAGCTAGACACCATCTTCCAGATGAGAGCCCTTCATCAACTCAGATTACTGGCAGGAGACCTTTAGCCTTTTTCCCCATAATGAGCATTCTCTCTCTCCCTGTGGTATCCAATTGCCAAGCCTTTAATCATTTGTTCTCAATTTTTTTTCACTCCCTTGTATATCTATTCATGTATGGACACTTACAATGAAGTATCAATGAAAGTGAAACGTTGCTTTTGTATTTCTCTTGGTAGAGAGAAACAAACCTACTCCTTCTTATGTCACCTCCACCCTAGTACCCACAAAAAAAGACACAAATCCTTTTATTCCCAGTTGAGCTTGTTGTTAAACTTCTGAGTTAGAGAAAGCACTGCCTTTCCAAGGGTAAGAGGGTCCAGGCAAAACAGAAAGCAAATTAAAGACTAGAACGTGAAGTGGTAAGAAAGGGAGTCAGTGACTTAACAGCTGCTGAGGGAAACATGTGTGCAAGACTGCTGGTTTAGGACTGGTCTGTGAAGAGCAGCTTTCTTGGCACTGGTGTTGGCAAAGGAATGTGAACAGGCCTTTTTCCTCACGCCCCCAGACAGTGTGCATTGTCTTCCTGCCAATCCTGTTACAAATACGTCTTACTCAGTGTTGAGACTTCCCTAGGAAATGAACAAGATATGTAGGCATATGTTTCCAGTGGGTAAATAGAGTCCTGCTCCAGAGAAATGTGTTGGACCGATGTGACTCCTTGTATCAAGTTGGGTATATAAGCAGCCTGACCATGCTAGATCTTTCTGCTTCAGATAAAACTTCAAAAAATTGCTGCTACTCCTCCAACATTTCTCTCCTTATTTTCTGCTGCCTATCTCCCTGAGGGGTTTCTTCTCCTCTGGCTATCTCCATGATGAGAGGTACTCTGAGTTCTCCTGTGCCTGAAATCATCTCATGATGTACTCTCTCAAAGTGCTTTACTTTCCATTTGCATCTTGGTGACTCTAAGAAGATCTCTCTTTAGATTTAAGTCTTTTATTTCAAATTCCTCAGATTTCATGTTTGCTGGGCCGCCTTCTGGGCCTTTATCCTTCCCTCCTCTTTTAGTCTGGGGTAGAAAGACTAGGAAAACTGCATTGGGTGAGTTTATGTGTTTACTTCCATCTCTCCATCCTTAGTGGGAATACTCACAAGCAGGTAAGGCATTAAAAGGCAGGAAGCCAGAGACGATGTGGAGAGAAAGGACTACTTGAGCAATTGATAACTTAGAAATGATCAATTCTAAATAAATATATTTGAAAACATACATAGGCCAGGCGCGGTGGCTCACGCCTGTAATTCCAGCACTTTGGGAGGCCGAAGCAGGCAGATCACGAGGCCAAGAGATCAAGACCACCCTGGCCAACATAGTGAAACCCCGTCTCTATTAAAATATAAAAATTAGCTGGGCATGGTGGCGCACGTCTGTAGTCCCGGCTACTCGGGAGGCTGAGGCAGGAGAATTGCTTGAACCCGGGAGGCGGAGGTTGCAGTGAGCCGAGATTGTGCCACTGTACTCCAGCCTGGCACCTGGAGACAGAGTGAGACTCTGTCTCAAAAAAAAAAAAAAGAAAAAAAAAAAGAAAATATAGATAAATTTTAAAAGTGGGGTGCCAATGGGAGATCTTCATCTCAGTTCTTACTCTGGCTAGACAGGTGCCATCATCTTCAGTGATCCGCTGGTTGTCTAGGAGTTTTCTCTCACACTCTCAGCTGGTTAGAAACTACCCCTATGAAGATCGCTGACAAGACACTGTTAAGCCCTATTGACAATGGACTAACTGCTAAAGCATCCCCCTACACCCTTAGGTATAACCTCAGTCCTGCTATAGTTGCCCATTAGTCTCTCTACCTCATCGTGTAAGCTGGGAATAAAATGTCACCACAGCTGACCTCCATTGAGTGAATCTGGCCTATCTGGGAAAAAGATGGGCTGATTGCTTTTCCAATCACTTCAGAGAAGTTGAGAGGCAGCATGGTATATCAAGAAGGTTTCTCAACAGCATCACTTTCAATGCTTGTTCAAAATGCAGACTATGTCACCTCCTCCTAGATTCACTGAATGCAAATTTATGGAAATTCATATCTTTTAAAATCGTCAATTAATTCTAATTGGAATTAATGATTGAGGAATACTGTTTTAGTGGCAGAGTCATGATTTTGGCATCAGATCAGAGACAGAGTCCCGAGGTCTACCCCTTACAGGCTATATGGACATAAAAAAGATCACTTAAAACCTCTGAGTTTCAGTTTCATTTATAAAATGGAAATGATGAAGCATAAAATTCAAGTGAAACAATATCTGCACTATACCTAACACCAGAGAAGGTATCAATTATCTCCCTTTCTACCAGAAAAGACCCTATTCTCTCATAAGTAATGGAAAAGACTTGAAACCACCTAAGAATTAGAACATCTCTCCTCTCCCCACAACCGCTCCATTGGTGATTTTTCCTCACCCCTAGGCTTCATTCTATTTTCTGGTCCCCACCACAAAATGAAACCATTTGGCTGAGAGTTTTTTGCAAGAATGGATTTATAGTTTAAGTATTTCAGGTTCTTCTGGAAATCATCATGCTTTGGCACATAGTAGGAACTCATAAATATTTACCAAATGGATGTATTCTTTTATTTCCAGACTGACAGGCCTCAATGTTTGCATTTCAGTTTAAATTAATTACCCCATTTCAGTCACATAACCCCTTAGATTTAGGCAAGTCTAGGAGATCAACCTACCACATTAGCAAACTGGATCCATTTTTACTTGTATAGACAGGTCAGAACAAAATCCCTCTCTCCAATCTCAGAAACAGGCACTTCCTGTCCTCAGGTTACCAACTCCCCTGGGGAATCCAACTAGTACTTAACCCTTAGGTCCTCAAATCTTGTCAATATGAAATAGGAATCCAGCCCTGATTCATCTTAGCAGTCTGTGCAAACAACGGACTATGAAGAAATAAAAAGCACCAGGCTGCCCTTGGGTAGAAAACGGCTTCTCTGAGCTTTGAGATGAAAGGACAGGAAGCCTGAGAAAGGAAGGAGAGAAGCCGGGTGGGGGGTGGGGGCGCTGAGCAAGGGGAGAGCAAAGCAGTTTCTTATCCAGCTGTTTGAATTACATTTGACCCAAGTTGCATATTTACCTTCTGACCACGAAGGCCGACTGACTCTCTCTTCAGGCTCAGATCTCAGAAACAACTTCTCCTCACAGCTTGTTACACAAGGATGGGAATCCCAGCTGCCCTTTGCAGAGATGCCTGAAAACCTTGCTTTACCTTTGGGAGAGAGGGGCGGAGTCCAACCTAATGGGAATTAACTCCAAACACGCTGGAGGCTTCAAACCCAGCCTGAGGCATACAGGCACTTAAAATAGAAAGTAGCTTAGCGGGCAGAGTCCCCCCACCTACAACCTCACAGCAGACAACTCAGCTCTGTGTGTATGTGTGCGTGTGTGCACACACACACACAAGCAGACATGCCCACTCTTGAACTATCTAACTTCCTCACTTGCTGCCCAAAAGCCTGCTGAGGAACACACATTCTCTTAATTTTCCTCCAATGCCCTAAATAATCTCCACCATGATAGGTAGCAGACCCATGTAGCTGGAAGTGACTGAGATAACATATGCCTCATGAGAGTAAGGCAGAACAACCTCTTCTCCCCAAGCTGATTTACATTGCCTAATGGGGAAGATGTTCCAGCAGAGCAATCTTTGGCTCCAAGATATAACGAGCTTACATTTAAGAATTTGTTGAAATCATACATTGAAAGAAAAACTAATACGTTTTTATAGTAATAGTACAATCAAAAGTCCGTGTCTAATTTATCCCAGTGCACTAATAACTTCTCCTCTGCTTGGGAAAAGAGCTGAGTGGTCTGGAGATGAATGGAGCTTTGCCTGATGTTTTACTCCAACCTGATGTCATATTTCCCACCTGTGAATGTCCCTGGCACTTCCTATTTGGGGAAACTTCTTATGTTCTACCTTGTATTATTATTATTATTATTTGCATAATAATAATAATATTATTATGCCATAATAATATTATTATTATTATTTTTGGTCTCTTTTCCCCTCCTAGATTTCCTGTGAACAGGGAACTTTGCTGAACAAATCCAAATGAGTTAGAAGGATGAATGGTTAACTTAACAGAGCACACTGGACTGATCCAAAGTATCTATGCTTCTCTGATGGCCCAGTTCCCTCACCAGAATGCAACAAAGGTGATTAGGCCTATTTTCTATCATTTTGGGGCAACGATTCAAGATATGACTGTAAATTAACATATTAATTGTACCATGATTCTTTAACGAACTTACAACTTTAATAAACTTCATTAAAAATAGGTTAACATTATCATTTGTACTCTGAAAATACGTACATATATTACGTACCAATAAAAACAGATTTAGTGGCCAGGAACGGTAGCTCATTCTTGTAATCCCAGCACTTTGGGAGGCCAAGGTGGGCGGATCACTTGAGGTCAGGAATTTGAGACCAGCCTGGCGAACATGGTGAAACCCCATGATTTTCTATCATTTTGGAGCAATAATTCAAGATATGATCGTAAACTAACATATTAATTGTACCATGATACCTTAATGAACTTACAAAGTTTCTCCTGCCATCTGTGCATATGACCTGAATCGTGCCTTTTATCTGTGATACAATCTTACATTCATGCATGCATTTGTCTATCTAGCAACTTTCCATCAGCAATTTTTACCATTTTTTTCTATAACATAGTGATAAATCACATTTCCATCTTTAATCATGGCTTACTAAGGCCATCATGTTTCTGGGGGAAGCAAAAATGACCCCTTAGATGGAATGTCAGACTTTTGGCAGTGTAAGCCCCCCAACTAAGTTTTATAATCTCCCGGGTGTCATTCCCTTAAGAACCATTTCTTCAGACATAGGATTATATAAAAAGAAATGAGGCCCTGTTTCATTAAAAATAGGTTAACATTAACTGACACGTAGTAACTGTGTGAGATATAGCTGAAAATATTGACATATAAAAAATAGATGATCTCCACTCTATACACAGCAGGAAATATTGCCCTTTGCTTAGTGACTACACCTGTCATTTGGGGAACCTATCATTATTTGAAACTCTAAGAAAAGTACCATTTTAATTTCCTCGTTTTAGCCTCTTTCCCCTGTGCCTCTAGTTCCCTTAAATGGAATAATATAGACACTTGGGTGTATACTAAATAATAATCTAATGTATTGGGCAAAGTTTTATTTCCTATTCTTAAATTAACAGTTGAAAACTCTCTCAGAAAAAAAAAGTGCTTGCATCTATGGCTCTTGATATGTTTTCAATTAAAAATGCTCTTCAGCCATGGTTTTATAAGATCATGTAGAAAGGCTTGAGAAAAGAACACTTCTTGTAATGTATTTAGGGGATGGGATGGTGCTAAAATGGATATTGGAAAGGGAACTAGGGAATACCTAAATCCTGCCTTTGATCAGTCTGGAATAAGAGATTCTGCAAGGGTAAGATGTGGGCAACAGGTGATTCTGATATGTATCCCCATCCCCATCCCTCATTTGTCAAACACTGTTGCATACAATAGCATTTCCCAAATGAGGTCAACACCCCCACAGCATTTTGCAGTTTAGACAAGGGGTCAGCAAGCCAGAGACTGTGCATGCCAAATCCAGCAGGCTGTCTGTTTTTGTAAAGTTTTATTGGCACACTCCCACAGTTTATTCACTTATGTATCATCTACAACTGCAGAGTTGAGTAGTTGTGACAGAGATCTTATGGTCCACAAAACCTCAAAATATTTACTAAGTGATTCTTTACAGAGAAAAGATGTTGACCCCTGGTTAAACACACACCAGTAGATTACAGACATTATGTTGATTATGAGGAGGAAGAGGTTGGAAAAGTAAGGGAAAATGGTGAAATAAAAAGAAATGCTGCTTGCTGTCAGCTTTGTTAAAGTGCCAGTTAACCTATACTAGTTCTTTAAAATCTATTCCCTATGAGTTAGCAACACACTGGAGTTCAGCTAAGCCAAATATTTTGTAGTCTTATGAAAAGGTATTTTTCTATTAACTATCCTTTGAACCTCTGTTGGTGTTGTTTTCCAACATATTTTAAGTCATTTTTTTCCTCTTTTGTCAATGCTGCTTCTTCTCTTATTACTATGGATGTATATTCTGTTCTAGTCTTCCAAGACAGAAGCATTTATTTTGTAAAAATTATTTCTAGAATTCTATTGCCCTTGAACTTTGGGAAATTTATATGTATATGTTTGCAAATTTAAAACCATATGAATTCCATGACCTGTCGCCAATACAAGTTGGATATGGAAGGTACCCCTTGCCTATACCATGATTTCAATTATAGATTGAAAACCTAGAGATGAAACTTACATTTCTTTAGTATATGAAAATGAGAACCAATAACACTTTTGTTGAGTTTCCTTTTTGACCTCAGAGGATGAACTGATAGTGTTAAGCAGTGATGTGGTGTACTGGCAAACGTTTAGTAACTGGCTTCAAGAGGCAGAGGGTAGAGGGCTGCAAAAGAGCCCTGATTTGTGGCATTTGCTGATTGCCATAGTATAAATACTGCCATCATGGCCAAGTTCAGGCTGCCAGCTTGACATCAGTAAAAGTAGAATTGGGAAGAGATATGAACAATTGATTCTTAGAAGTCGACAAAAGCCAGCTCCAGCATATCACTAGAACTCAGGTTCAAGAAGTTACTTTTATCTTGGTCTGTATAGATTTATAAGCTACACACAATATTAACAAAAATGAGATTGCTGTTATAGTTGTTTCATATGTTACACATAGGCTTGTCGCCACTACACAATATGTTTCAAAATATATTTTAAAATGCATTTCAAAAATATTTTGCTGCACCAACTTTGAAGCTTTTGCAGTGCAATTTGTGTATTATTCAGAAGTAAACCAAAAATAAATTTGCTCATGGATCTTGCTGCCTGCTTTAACAGCTTTTGAGGGAGGATTTTTATTATATTTATAGTAGATGAAAATAAAACAGATTGCAAATCCTTTTTTTAACTAGAATCATGTACCAAATTTTGGGTCCAAATTGTATAGGATAAGTTAAACTAAATTTCATTATATTCACCACTATGAGTATCTTTCTGTAAGCATATTTATATTTAAATAAACTTTAAGAAACAGATTTAGGAAGATGGAGAGTAGATTTGTGATTACCAGAGGCCTGGGAAGCCAGCGGGGAAGGAGGATGAGTACAGGTTAGTTAGTGGTTACAAATATACAGTTAGAATAAGACCTAGTGTGTGGTAGATCAGTAGGGTGACTACAGTTAACATTAATCTATTATACACTTCCAAATAGCTAGCAGATAATAATTTAAATGTTCCTTAGATAAGAAAAAGAAAAATAGTTAAGGTGATGGATGTTTCAATTACCCTGATTTAATCTTTACACATTATATGAATGTATCAAATTATCATTTGTACTCTGAAAATATGTACATGTATTATCTACCAATAAAAACAGATTTAGTGGCCAGGTGCAGTAGCTCATGCTTGTAATCCCAGCACTTTGGGAGGCCGAGGCGGGTGGATCACTTGAGGTCAGGAGTTTGAGAAAAGCCTGGCCAATATGGTGAAACCTCATCTGTAGTAAAAATACAAAAATTAGCTGGGCACGGTGGCAGGCGCCTGTAATTCCAGCTGCTCGGGAGTCTCAGGCAGGAGAATCACTTGAGGCCAGAAAGTGAAGGCTGCAGTGAGCTGAGGTGGCACCACTGCACTCCAGCCTGGGCGATAGAGTGACACTCCATCTCTAAATAAATAAATACATACAGATTTAGTAAAAATTTCCAAGATGTTAATACAAAACTCTTAAAAAGTCCTATATACCAGAATTCTATATACCTTGGGCCCTTGTATTCAAAGTACCCCAATGCTAAACTAATTATGAGATTGGTTTGCTTAGGAACAAAAGTCTACTCTCTCATGGTCCAGTTAATGACGATTTGAGTAGAATTTTACTCCTAAGGCAGTGTCATAAATGATGGTCCAGAGAGCTGAAAGAATAAATCCTCTCCCAACTTCCTCAACACTATTTTCTCTGTCACTTGTCCTCATCCCACCTCTCTTACCACAAAGCCATCGGTGTCTTTCAAAGACTTTCTAACATAAACATCCCTCCCTTCTCAGTCAGCCAAACCCTGTGGAGGAGCGGACATTGGTAGCATGGCTAATTTTCCAGACCACCTCTATTCATTTCCTGGAGAATTATTTCTAAAACTCAGTTTTAGACAATTCAATGAAACAAGAGAAGCAGCATTTCAGAACCAAGAAATTGTTCTTGCCTCTGTCTCTTAAAGCAAGTCATGGAGCTTTGTCAATTTCGGGACCTCACTCACACAGACTTTCCTTTCTAGGCATCTCGTTGGTTATTACAGAATTACAATAGTTCCTGGCTTTGCTGAATAGTAGAGCCAGCCAGCCTGCTCCAAAAGACCTGGGTAACCATACCACAGAAGGACATCAAAAGAGCTAAAAGGATGGACATATATTTTGCCATTTCAGTGCTGGCTTACAGCCTGAAGGAAAAGTAAAGGCTACAAGATAGCCCCCCAAAAAAAATGCTCAGGAAATGAGACAGAGAGCTCAGGAAATACACAGCAACCTTTTCTACAGGGGTAATCTGATAGGGCCAGTGGCTGGCCAGTGGAGACAGTGCTACAAACTAGACTACTTTCCCACCAAATCCCATAAAGCAACAGCTGCAGGAAGCAAAGACCATACAATAAGAAAATCTCTACTCTATAAACCTCAGCTTTGTTCTCTGGCTAAGTATTTGGGTGCTGGTTTAAGACCACCCCAGAGCACATTTGGGCATTTGCCTAGTGACCTGCAATATAAACCATGTTTTTTTGGCAGTAATGAGTAAAGCAATTGACAGCGAAACAACTTTGTTTCACCACTTCTTGGGATGTAATTCTGATCACTGGGAAAATCATAGGCACATTGGTGGATTCTGACATGCCTTCTATTTAGAAGATCTGCCCAGGAAGCTGTCATGAAGAATATTTGCTGGAAATTACAGGCAAACATTGCCTAATCCTTGCAAGCAGTACTTGCCTTTTAATAAGTAAACATTCCTGAAATTTGAATAGTAAAGTTGATCCTCACAATAACCTAATAAAATAAACATTATCCCCATTTTCAGAGCAGGAAACTGAAGCCTAGAAAAGTTAATTGACTTCTCTGAAGCCAAGAGCTCTTAGGTCTGTTAGGTAATAGATTCAGGAAAAAAAGAATCTGGAGAAAGAAGAAAAGCTGGATGAGGACAGAAGGCAGAGTCCAAAAGAGTGTAAGGGAAAGGGAGAAATATTTTATGAATCCTAAATTTCTACTTTGAGAAAATCGGTCCATAGATATATCCTTCATTAAAATAAAAACGGGTACATAGCAATGTCCCCACCTCTCCACATTCTTTCTCCCAGGTAGTGGACAGTGAGGGTTAGTAAATTATTGAGTTCAGTTTGACTATTAGGTTCAAAGCATCTCTGTACATCCCAATGGAGATATACGATAAACATAGTTATATGGGTCTAGAGTTCAGGGGAAAATTCTAGGCTGAAAGTTCATGTGTAGAAGATACTGGCTTAAATGTAGATGATGGAACAAAGGAGTTTGTCAAATACAAGGGCCAGGGACAGGAGCAGCCCCGAGAAACACTCACACTTAAGGGATAGGTAAAGAAACAAGGACTTGTGAAGGAGACAAAGATTGGTCTGTCCTCCCCCAACCACCCTGTTTCCCACATACCACAGCTTCTCAAGGACAAGAGCTGGCTCAGGAAGAAGTGGCTCAGGAAGGAGGTGGAGAGTGGGGGCAAAGTGGTTACATATCCTTCCAGCTTTAAGTGCTGTATCGACCAACTACTGTCCGGTGGTAACTAGGGATGAGCTGAGAGAAACCAATCTTACTCAGAAATAAAAAAGTATTTCCAGCGTCCTTAACAATTCTTTTTCATTTTGAATGAGTTCTAAGGGCCGACTAAGTAGCTGACACTTGCTGTGCTTGGCAAAGAGCCATCAACTCTGCTACTACCTGGTTTTCTTTCCTGATTTTAGACAAACTTTGAGGAAATACAGGGAGGCTGGAAGCAGATTCAAGCACCTTGAATTTGGCCTTGAGTAGCTTCAAGCCATGTGTCTCTTGTGTCTTTCTCCTTTACTTTTGTGGGATACCACAATCTAAATTAATGCTTTGAGAATTGTTCCACAAATCAAAGATTCTCTGTTTCACCTTGGGCGGTCATTTTCACCCTTCCAAGGACTTAATTCTTCTACCTAAGGAAAAAGTTTAAAAAATTTAAAAAATTATCATTATACTATGGGAACAAATCATTCATTAAGTAGCAAAATAATTTTGAGGTAATTGTTATTGGTACTACTACTACTTGTGGGACCACTACTTTTATTCTATAATAAGCTGTTGACCACCTGTTATGTGTGAGAGACTGGAGATACAATGATAAGAGTACAGACAAGGTCCTTGCTCTCGCAGAGCTCACATATTAATAGGAAATAAAGCCAATAAAAAAGTGAACATTAATGTAATAGAGAGATAAGTTTTAAAACATAAATAAAATTTGGTCATAAGATAGAGTGTGGGGGTGGGAATAAGGACAACTTTAGATTAGATGGGGTAGTTTAGACACTCTGATGAGGTGATATTTCACATGAGACCTAAAAAATCAGAAGCCAGCCATACAAAGAAGAGAGGAAAGATAATCAAGTTATACAAATGATCAAAGTGTTTAAGGAACAAAAAGCAGGTTAAGGACAACTGTCTATTTATATGCAAAAGAATAAAGTTGAACCTCGACTTCATCTCACACCATATACAGAAATTAATTTAAAATGTATCAAAGAACTCAATATAGAAGCTAAAACCATAAACCTCATAGAATACATAGGTATAAATTGTTGTGACCTTGATTCTGGCAATGTGTTTTAGATATGACACCGAAAGCACAAGTAACAAAGGAAAAGAAAGATAAATTGGACTTCAAAATTAAAAGCTTCTGTGCATCAAAGGACACCATCAAGAGAGTGAAAAGATAACCCACATGAGGAGGAAATATTTTCAAATCATGTATCTGATAAGGGCCTAGTATCTAAAATATATAAAGAACAAGAATGCAGCCTAATTTTAAAACACGCAAAAGGCTTGAGTATATATTTCTACAAAGAATATGTGTAAAAGGTCAATAAGCACATGAGAGGATGCTCAAAATTATTAGTCATTAGGATAATGCAAATAGAAACACATGAGAAGGGCTAGGGAACAATACAGTCTGGATGGCTAAAGGTGACCACAAGAAACCAAAGGGCAAGATGTCTGCTTATGCCTTCTTTGCACAGATGTACAGAGAAGAACGTAAGAAGAAGAGCCCAGAGGTCCCTGTCAATTTTGCAGAATTTTCCAAGAAGTGCTCTGAGAGGCGGAAGACCATGACTGAAAGAGAAAAATCTAAATTTGATAAAATGGCAAAGGCAGATGAAGTACATTATGATTAGAAAATAAGGTTTATGGAGCAGCTGAAAGAGGCAAGAAGAAGAAGGACTCTCATGCCCTCAAATGTTCACTGTCTGGATTCTTCTTGTTCTGCTCAGAATTCCACCCCAAGATCAAATCCACAAATCCTGACATCTCTATTGGAGACACGGCAAAAAAGCTGGGTGAGATGTGGATGAACTAAACTGGCAGTGTAAAGCAGCCTTACCTCACTAAGGCAGCAAAGGTGAAGGAGAAGTATGAGAATAATGTTGCTGACTATAAATATAAAGTTTAGTGGTGCAAAGAGTCCCACTAAAGTTGCCTGGAAAAAGGTGGAAGAGAAAGACAAAGAAGATGAGGAGGAAGAAGAGGAAGAAGAGAAGGAAGAAGAGAAGCAGTAAGAGGGAGAATTAAAAAACTTTATCTGTCACCTTGTGAATATCTTAGAGTGGCGGAGTGTCATAATTGACACAGCTCTTATTTGAGAAGTGTCTGTTGCCCTCATTAAGTTTAATTACAAAATTTGATCCAGATCATATTGTAGTCTCTCTAAATGCTCTAGAAATTGTCAGTGGTTTACATGAAGTGGCTGGGTGTACAGAGTATCCTGAAATTGTATCAAACTCATTCATATCTCCAAATATTTTTAAAATGAAAAGGCACTCTGGTGTTCTCCCTGTTCTGTGCACTTTGTGGTTGGTGTGACAAGGCATTTAAAGATGTTTCTGGCATTTTTTATTTTTCATTTTTAAGGTGGCATTAAGTCTATGGTTATTGGCTAGAAATGCTGAGTTGTCAACTGTATGTATCTATAATTTGCAAAAAGAAGAAAAAACCCTGACAAACTCTTCATGCCCTTCGTCTGGCCTTGAGGCTGTGGGGAAAGATGCCTTTTGGCGGGGCTGTAGCTCAGGGTGTGCTGGAGGCTCCACCTGTTGACTTTGCATGGACATCCATTTAGCCTCAGTTTGTCTTGTTTCTGTCTTTAGTGACATAGCATTCTGCTGCCATTCTTAGCTGTGGACAAAGGGGGGTTAGATGGCATAAGTATTTGTTTTTTATTTGTTTGTTTTTTACTAAAGTGCGGTAGTTTTAAAACTGTTTTTAAACAAACTCAAGAATACTTTATTGTCAGTAAAGCAAAGAGCCACTGGATCAATGAAAGTTTAACAGCCTTCTGTACTTAAATATGATTTGCAATGTTCTGTTATTTTTTTCTACGTTTAAAATGCTGAAATGTTTTTAAGTTAAACAGTATTATATTTAAAAAATATGTGAGATATCACTTTTGACTCACTAGGATAGCTATAATAACAACATTTTTAAAAACAGAAAATAACTGTTGGGAAGGAATAGAGAATTTGGAACCCTTGTACTTTTCTGGTAGATGTGCAAAATCATGCAGCTGCTGTGAAAAACACCTTGGCAATTCCTCAAAAAAAGTTACACAGAGTTACTATGCAACCTAGCAATTCTACTTCTAACTATACACACTCCAAAATCAAAGCCAGGTACTCAGGCAAAAACTTGAGCATGAGTGTTCTTGGTAGCTATGGATATTCACAATGTTTATAGTTTCACAGTGGCCAAAAAAATAGAAACAGCTCAAATGTTCACTAACCAATGAATAGTTAACATGTGTCAATTACATACAATGACATATTATTCAGCCATAAGAGAAGGAAGTACTGGTAAATACTACAACATGAATGAACCTTGAAAACATTATGCTAAGTGAAATAAACTAGACACAAAAGGCCACAAATTGTATGATTTCTTTTATATGAAATGTCCAGAACAGGAAAATTTATAGAGATAGAAAATAGATTATTGGTTGTCAGGGCCTGGGGGAAGCGGAAATGGACTGGACAGTGTAGGGAAGGAGGAATCATTTTTTTTCAACCTTCATAAATTCCAGTTAAAGCAGATCCCTATAATAAAAGGATTAAAAAGAGAAAAGCAAAAGGAAGTTTATTACCATGTGTATATAATATGTATTTATATTTACATAAATGTATGCATATTATAGTTATATAAATACATATTATATATGTATAATATGTATTATATAGTTATATAAATATGTAATATATATGTTAGATATTATATAATATATAATTATAATATATAATTTATATATATAAAATTATATATAATATATAATTACATATATGTTATATATAATATGTATATAACATACATATGGACAATACCCAGGGAATGAGTAATTTTCAAAAAGGTAGCTTTCAAGTCCACCTTATGTAGCACCATCAACAAACCACAGTAAGTTTTTAGAGAAGTGATAAGACAAAGGAGGAAGGCTGTGACTCTCTAGGGGTGATAACTTGCGTGAAGGCAAATAAATGGCAGATAAAGACTTGTTAGTAAACCTTGTTAATGTAGATTTCTGTGTTGCCATCTCAAGGCTTGTGAGAATCTAAAATTTTCTTCAGTGGTTAGCCTTTGTTCTCCCTGGTAGAAAGGACAGGTGGTGTATCTTTTGTCTTTGTAAATGTATGTTCTGTTTTTAGACAGAAAGAGGGAGGACAGAGAGCTTTCCTGCATCTGCTTTTTCTCAATTGCCTTCAGCTCAAGACAATCCTTATGCTAAAGAGGCATATTTGGGGGTGGTATATTCTGGTCTCCCACAGGAGAGATTGCTTAACATTTATACATCATGAAAAAAAGAAAACTAAATCATCATGAAAAAAACAAAGAAAAAAAGAAAAATAAATTTAAAACATCGTGAAAAAAATAAAAAGAAAAATAAAATCAGTTTCAACACCAGAGGACATCATGAAATAATAAAAAATAAAGTAAAAATTAAAAAGAATATTCACAGTTTCTTTCAGGGCAATAAAAGTATTCTAAAACTAGAAAATGGTGATGGTTGCACAACTCTGTGGTCATACTAAAAACTACTTTATTCAGTGAATTGTACAGTTTGTAAAATACATCTCAATAAAGCTGTTATGTATTTTCAAAAACCAGGCTAATGTGATAGGAAAACAGTAAGCAAGTGGGAAAGTGACATAAGGGGCAGAAATGGAAATTTCCTAAGGATGTCATCCTCCTACGGCCACATGAAGGTCTAAGGCTCATGATGCTAAGTATAGGCTTAGCAACTTCCTTAGCTTCTTTGAGCTAGACAAAAGACCTTTTCTTTCTTCTAGAAATTAGCACTCCAAAAGAAAGGAACGAAGAACAAAATAACAACTCAGGGAGAGAAAGAATATTTGTCCCTGTATCTAGAGCAGAGGTAGTCCTAGTACCCTCCCTAGTCCTATAAACACTGGGAATATCCTCCCAACTCCCCACTCCAAATACTGTAGACACATAAGAGGAATCAAAGAAGCAATGGAGAGGCTACAATGTGGGGAGAATGTCCTTCTTGCCACAAGGACATGGAGGTTTGTTTAATGGCTTCCTACATCACATTAGTTCTCTCCAGAGCTGTGGCCCAAGGATCACCTTGGTTAACTACATTTTATTAAATGCTTACTGTGTGCCAGGCATTATGACAGGTCAGTTTACATCGTTTATCTCATTTGATTCACACAGCAATCTAGTGAGGATTTTACACGTTTGTATCCCCAATTTAATAGCTGAGGAAACTGGTAGAGATGGGTCAAAATCCTGCTTAAGATTTCATAGATAATCAGAACTGTCATAGAAGTTCTGTCCATTTTAACTTGCCCTTCAGTATCACATCATACTACTCTGTCTCTTCTGACCCCCAGGAGTACTCCTATCATGTGAGGTTATGAGAGGAAGCTCTGAGATCCTTCTAGAAATCACAGATATACTCTAAATATATTTTATTTTTTAATCTGGTTAATTTAGTGGGATAAATACACAAAGTTTTGGTCAACAAGGAATGTAACTGGCTGGCTTAGGGGAGATAGGTAGACAATCAGAAACATTCTGTCTGTACACCTTCATCAGGCCACTTGTCTGACCCACCTGAGGTCCATGAGAGAAGAAAGGAAAAATGCGTTTGTTATCAGGATTCCAGCTTTATTTGTTTCCATCATCCCATGAAAGCCACTATTCTGGAATTGTAGCCTAAAGTTGCCTTAGCTAGCAATCATAGCGAAGAGGTTAATCATTTACTATCTAGTAAGTGCTGTAGTAAGTACTTTTACATACATTATCTTGTTTGATCCTGACACAAGCCTGAGTAATAGGTAGTATTTTATCAAATCCTTTTTATGACTGGGAAAACCAAAACATATTTACAAAAACAAACTTATCCTAGACCTCTCAGCTCATAAAAATACTGACACTAATGTCCATTTCATGCCACAGAACACTTTATTTCTTAACTTTTAAAAATTTTGGTAAAAGTACATGATATACAATTTACCACCATAACCATTTTTAAGTATAGTTTAGTAGTCTTAAGTATATTCACGTTATTGTGAAACAGAGCTCCATTTTGCAAATCTGAAACTCTGTGTCTATTAAATAGCAATTGCCCTTCTATCCTTTCCCCAATTCCACCCCCATTGTACTTTCTGTTTCTAAGAGTTTAAATACTTTAGATACCTCATATATGTGAAATCATGCAGTATTATTCTTTATGTGATTGGCTTATTTTACTTAGCATAATGTCCTCAAAATTCCTTGGTATTGTGGGATATGATAGGATTTTTTTTCTTTTTTAAGGCCATATGATTTCCATTGTGTGGTATGTGTATACGCAAATATATAATGTATATATAAATATAAATATATATATATATATACAAATTTTACAAGTAAAAATATGTAATACATTTATATTTTCTTTGTCCATTAATTTTGTTTATCCATTCATCTGTCTATGGGAATTTGGTTGCTTCTAGCTCTTGGTTATTGTGAAAATAGTGCTGCTGTGAACAAGAGTGTGCAAATATCTATTTGAGACACTGCTTTCCGTTTCTTTAGATATATACTTAGAAATGGGATTGTTGATTTACATTGTAGATCTGTTTTTAATTTTGGGGGGAGGCTTCATGCCCTTTCCCATAATAGTTGCACCATTTATAATCCCAACCACAGTGCAGAAAGGTCTCAATTATCCACAATTTTGCCAACGCAGGTTATTTACTGTTTTTCTTTTTAATAGTAGCCATCCCAATAGGAGTGGGGTGATATCATTGTGTTTTGATATGCATTCCTCTCATGATTGGTGACATCGAGCATCTTTTCATATGCCCCTTGGACAGTTGTATATCATCTTTGGAGAAATGTCTATTTAAGTCTTTCACCCATCTTTTAATCTTGTGATTTAGTTTTTTGTTATTGAATTGTACAAGTCCTTTATATTTTGGATATTACCCTTTATCAGGTATATGATTTGCAAATACATTCTTCCAGTCCATAGATTGCCTTTTCATACTGTTAATTGTGATCTTTAATGAAAAAGGTTTTTCAATTTGATTCAGTCTCATTTTTCTATTTTTGTTTTTTTACCTGTGCTTTTGGTCTCATATCCAAAAAAATTATTTCCAAGCCTAGTACCATTAAATTTTTCTCCTATGTTTTATTCTAAGTGTTTTACAGTATTGGGTTTTATTGTTTAGGACTTTAATCCACTTTGAGTCAATTTTTTTATTGACAAATATACAAAATTTGGCTCAAAGTGGATTAAAGTCCTAAACATAAAACACAAATATGGTGTAAGATAAGGTTCCCACTCTACTCTTTTACATGTGAATACCCTAGCACCATTTTTTGGAGGCTATCCCTTCCCACACTTGAGGGGAATGTCTTTTGCATCCTTGAGGATTATTTCACCATATACATGAGAGTTTATTTCTGGTCTCTCTATTCCATTCCATTGGTCTATATGCCTGTCTTTATGCCAGTACCACACCGTTTTGATTACTTTATTTTTGTAATATGTTTTGAATTCAGGAAGTGTGAATCTTTTAACTTTGTTCTTCTTTTTCAAAACTGTTTTGGCTCTTCAGGCTTTCTTGAGATTCAGTGTGATTTTTAGGATGGATTTTTCTATTTCTGCAAAATATCCCATTGGGATTTTGATAGGGATTGTATTGAATCTGTAGATTGCATTGAGTAGTATGAATATATTAACAATATTAAGTCTTCTATCCATGAACAGAGGATATCTTTCCATTTACTTATGTCTTAATTTCTTTAAGCAATATTTTGCAATTTTCAGTGTAAAAGGCTTGCATCTCCTTGGTTAGGTTTATTCCTACGTATTTTGCTTGTTTTGGTGCTGTTGTAAATGAAATTGTTTCTTAATTTCCTTTTCAGATTGTTCATTGTTAGTGTGTAGATATACAACTTATTTTTGCTTGTTGATTTTGTATCCTAAAATTCTGTAGAATCCCTTTACTAGTTTTAACAGTTCTTTGTGGAGTATTTAGGGTTTTCTATATATAAGATCATGTTTTCTGTGAAGAAGAATAATTTTACTTCTTCCTTTTCAATTTGGATTTTTTTGCCAACTTTTTTATCACGTAATTACTCTGGCTAGAATTTCTAAAACTATGTTGGATAATAGTGGTAAGAGTAGGTCTCATTGTCTTGTACCTGATATTAAAGAAAAAGTTTTGATCATATCAATGAGTATGACCTTAATGTGGGCTTTTCCTATGTGGCCTTTATTTTGTTGAGGCATTTTCTTTCATTCCTAGTTTGCTGAGTGTTTTTTATAATGAAAGCTTATTTCATCTTGTCAAATACTTTTTCCGTAATCTCAATTGAGAAGATCATGTGGGTTTTTTCTTCATAATGCTAATGCAGTGTATTACATTGATTAATTTTATTGACTCATTCTTACATTCCAGGAATAAATTTCACTTGGTCATAATGTATAATTCTTTTAATGTTCTGTTGAATTCTGTTCACTGGTATTTTGCTGAGAATTCTTGTATAAATATTCGTCAGAGATATTTAGCTGTAAATTTTTTTTCCTTGTAGTGTCTGTGTGGCTTTTATATAAGTGTAATGCTGAACTGATAAAATGAATTTGGAAATGTTTCTTCCTCTTCAATTTTTGAAAGGAGTTTCAGGAATATTGGCACTAATTCCTCTTTAAATATTTGATAGAATTAGCCAGTGAAGTCATCTGATTCGGGATTTTTATTTGTTGGGAGATTTTTAATTATTAATTTAATCTCCTTACTTGTTGTTTGTCTATTCGGTTTTTCTCTTTCTTCGTGATTCAGTTATGTTAAGCTGCGTATTTCTAGAACTTTATCCATTTCTTCTAGGTCATTCGATTTGTTGGTGTACAATCATCCATAGTATTCTCTTAAAATCTCTTTGTATTTCTGTGGCATTAGTTATAATGTTGCCTCTTTCCTTTCTGATTTTAGTTATTTGAGTCTTCTTTCTCTTTTTCTTCGTTAACCTAGCTAACAGTTTGTTGATTCTGTTAATTTTTAACAAGAAAAAAAAAAAAAAAAAACTTGTTAATTTCTTCACATTTTCTATTCTCCATTTTATTTATCTCTCTTCTAATTATTATTTTTCTTCCACTAGCTTTCAGTTCAGTTCATTTTTTTTTCTAATTTCTTGAGCTATAAAGCTAAGTTGTTGATTTGATTTCTGCCTCTTTCTATAAACTTCAACTTTTGCTGTGTCTCATGCAGCATACAGATTTTGTATTTGTGTTTTTGCTTTAAAACAGAAAAAAAACCTTGTTTTGTCTCAAGATCTTTTCTACTTTCCCTTATGACTTATTTGACTCCTTGGTTGTTTGAGTGGTTTGTTTAATTCCACGTATTTGTGGACTTTTTTTCTACTGCTGTTGATTTCTATCTTCATTACATTGTGATCAGAAGAGATACTTTTATAATTTCCATCTTTTTGAATTTGTTAAGACTTATTTTACAGCCTAACATGTGGTCTATTGTGGAGAATGTTCCATGTACACTAGAGAAGAATGTACACTCTGTTGTTGTTGGATAAAGTGTTCTGTGTTGTCTGTTAGTTCCAATTGGTCTCTAGTGTTATTAAGTCCTTTGTTCCTATTGATCTTCTGTTTGTTCTTTCCATTGTTTAAACAGTGAGATATTGACATTTTCTACTCCTATTTTGGTATTGTCTATTTATCCCTTCAATTCTATCAAAATTTGTTTTATATATTTAGAAGCTCTGGGGTTTGGTGCATAAATATTTATAATTGCTATATCTTCTTGGTGAATTACACCTTTAGCTTTAAAAGGGCAAAGAAGAAGGTTCTTCTTTGTGTTTTGTAACACTTTTTTATTAAAGTCTATTTTGTCTGATAATAGTACAGCAACCCCTCCTCCCTTTTGGTTACCATTTGCATAGGGGCCCTTACTTTTAGCACCCCATGTTATACTGTCTTACTTCTGGCCCTTCATACTTCTTTCTTGTGGAGGGAGAGAGGAATCTTTGAGTTCTTTTTAGAGGCTAGGTATATGCTAAGATATTTTATTATTTCTCTTTAAATCCAGTGGACAAATGAGTAAGGTCTGTGGTAATCCAGGGGTATAGATGCCCTCCTTAGGGAAGAAGACATATAGAATATCAGAGAGTCTTGCTTACACATTCATAAGATGAATTCTCTAAAACTTCCCACTGCTCCTATGTAATCACCTGGAACTAAAAAAATGGCACTTCAATCAGTCAAAGCCTTTTCAAAGGGTCCCACTCAAAGCCTTTTCAAAGGATCTCTGATATTATCTATCACTGGAATGAAGCAAAATTTGAAGGACTCCTAAATCTTTCAGCCTCCTTCTTCTCATCTTTTGCCAAGAGTGCCCTGTGACCTTAAAATTCAGAATTAGCAGTGGTCAAGGCTAGTGAAGGTCTTTGAAGTATTTCTTATGAGGCCAGAAAAAGGAAAATATAAAATGAGGCTTCCATCTAGATCTGTAAACAACTTATCTGAAAGTCAAGTCCTGTGAACTAACATAACATTTTGTCTTCAGAGGAATGCTTTTTACCCATATCTGAGTGCCTGGGTTTCAAGGCTGTTCTTGGGACTTCCACCAAGTGGGGCCCTTCAAAGTAATCTTTCAGAGAATTGCATGTAGGCAAGATCATTCATAAGCTAGGGCAATGGCAGTAGAACTAGTTGGTGCAGCTAAGACTCTACCAGTTACCTGCATTTCCACTTTCATCTCCCCATACCTCAGCCAGTTTTAGTTCTCACTGACATATCCTTTACAGAATAGCCTCTTGCAATAATGCAGATATTTAGGTTGGCTATAGCTGGCTTTGTGCCTGTAGGTCTCTGATAGAAATAATCTAATAATAGGGTTTTGTGTGAAAGTAGAGAGCTGAATGACATCAAATAATAATGAGGCATCCTGCTGATTAATGGGCCAATTGTCCTGAAGTTCATCTGGTCTGAACTTGGCTAGAAAATATCAAACATGGATTGTTACCCAAAGCAACACAATAGCTGCTCCTTAAAGCTTCCATGTTATCCTAAAATGAGAAATGACAATCAAATTTTTCACTCACAGATGAACCTTTACTTGGGACTCTCATCAGCTTTTCTTCATGATTTCTAAAAGATGAGCTGATCCTTAATGCATATAACGCGATCTTCCCCTCTGTGAGAGATTACCAAATGTCCAGTCTCTAAGTGCTCTCATTCCTACTCCAAGAAATGTCTATAAAAATTGGCCTTTCAATATACAACTCAGAGTATATAAATTATAAGATTTATTTAATGATATGTACATAAGCCCCTGGTTTCTCCTTGGCTTTTCTTTCTGTCATTTATTTAGTTTACTTCCTTTAGGGAGAGGTGCAGGAGTCCCAGTGTTTTCCTTGGGAGGAAAAAAGCCCTCAATAAAAATATTGTACTACAAAAAATAAACTATTGGTAAGCTTGCCACAAGAGACAAACAAACAAAAACATCATCAGAAAATAAAAATATCTTTGGTAAATTTCAATGTGGTAGCCCCCATTTTAGTGAGTTTTTAGTGGTGTACAGGTTTTATTGTTGTTATTGTTGTTTTTCAATTACTTGTTTTCTTTTGGGGGATGAAAAGAAACTATTATTATCTTTTGATAAAAGATAAATACTTTGGCTTTACAAAAGCAAGTATTCAGAACAGATCAGAAAAGTTAAGAAACTTCCTCACCTATGGCTGCCTATTCTGGGCCCACTACTGACCTGGACATTAAGCCTAACCAATAGAATCTCTAATAGGGATCTGATCTTTTCAGAAACCCTTCTGTGTCTTTACTTTTGCTAGCCTCTTGGTTGACCTCTTTCATGATCTGCCTTCCCCCTTAAACTGGAGTCAGTACTCTTGAGAGACTAGCCAGACCTCACTGTGAGAAAAACTGAAGTCATAAAGCTTTCTGTTGCATGTTCTGACATCACCCAAAGGAGCTATGGCCTTCACATGTATACCCTGAAATCGATCCCTTTTTTTGTTTGTTTGTTTTGAAAATGTTTGTTTTCTTCTTTTGTTTAAGAGTGTCTCCTTGACCCAGCAATCCCATTATAGATATATACCTAGAGTAATATAAATTATTCTACTATAAATACACATGCATTTGAATGTTCACTTGCAGCTCTGTTCACAATAGCAAAGTCATGGAATCAACCTAAATGCCCATCAATGACAGATTGGATAAAGAATATGTGGTATGTATACACCATGGATACTATGCAGCCATAAAAAGAGCAAGATCATGTCTTTCATGGCAACATGGATGGAGCTGGAGGCTATTATCCCTAGCAAACAAATGCAGGAATAGAAAACAAAATACCACATGTTCTTACTTATAAGTGGGAGCTAAATGATGAGACTTATGAACACAAAGAAGGAAACATGAGACAGAGACACTGGGGTCTACTTGGGAGAAGAGAGTCGGAGGAGGAAGAGGAACAGAAAAGGAAACTACTGGGTCTGGGCTTGATTCCTGGGTGATGAAATAACCTGTACAACAAACCTCCACGATGTAACTTTACCTATGTAACAAACCTTCACATGTACCCCAACAGCACCTCCTTGGATTGGGCAAGGTGAACCTCTATACGTCCTAAAAACTTAAAAAGACTTTCTCACAAGTATCTACTTGTTCCTTAATCTTCAAGCAACAGTGCACTCTACTGTCTGGGTCAGATCAAGAGGCCCTCCTCAGGGCAGACTTGGCACTCTTGGGCTTTGTGATTTAAAGTACAACTGGGACGACTCAATGTGATAGACTCTCTTTTTATTCGTTCTTAATATTTTTGGCAGAGGGACAGATTTCTTATCTTTTTTTTTTTTTTTTTTTTGAGGCAGAGTTTCACTCATGTTACCCAGGCTGGAGTGCAATGGCGCGATCTCACCGCAACCTCCGCCTCCTGGGTTCAGGCAATTCTCCTGCCTCAGCCTCCTGAGTAGCTGGGATTACAGGCACGCGCCACCATGCCCAGCTGATTTTTTGTATTTTTAGTAGAGACGGAGTTTCACCATGTTGACCAGGATGGTCTCGATCTCTTGACCTCGTGATCCACCCGCCTCGGCCTCCCAAAGTGCTGGGATTACAGGCTTGAGCCACCGCGCCCGGCTGATTTCTTATCTTTTAAACAGAGAATAACACCTTGTAGTTAGCTAGAACAAGTATGCTGCATGTATTATGAAGTGTGGAAATTTTCTTACGGAAGGCTGTGTATTCTGCAGCCTTAAATGTTTCGGTCTGAGCATTCTGCTTACCTGTGGATCCTCATCTGAGGCCTAGCCAATGGACCCTCTAAACAGGGAGCATGCCTTCCCAGGAGGCTCTTCACATTTTGGCTAGAAGCCAGATATTTGGACTCTTGCTTGCAACACCACAAGAATACATATTTCTAACAGATCACCCAGACCTCACCTCATTACCCCCTTAAACCATAAAGTCTTATTTTAAGTTCCCTGGCACCACACAAAGGAATGATGACCTTTGGGTGCTTTTCCACAGATACAGTGACCATTACTATAATTTTCAAGTTTTGTACTTTTTTTTTTTTTTTTTTTTGGAGACGGAGTTTCACTCATGTTACCCAGGCTGGAGTGCAATGGCGCGATCTCGGCTCACCACAACCTCCGCCTCCTGGGTTCAGGCAATTCTCCTGCCTCAGCCTCCTGAGTAGCTGGGATTACAGGCACGCACCACCAAGCCCAGCTAATTTTTTGTATTTTTGGTAGAGACGGGGTTTCACCATGTTGACCAGGATGGTCTCGATCTCTTGACCTCGTGATCCACCCGCCTCGGCCTCCCAAAGTGCTGAGATTACAGGCGTGAGCCACCGCGCCTGGCCAAGTTTTGTACTTTTTTTAAACTTCTGTTTAGACAGCAGGATCTCAGTCACGTGGTTGGCCAAGGTGAAACATTGCTGTCCTAAAAGTTTCTCTCTTGCCAATGTCTAACTCTGTTTCTGGACAGTTCTCACCTCTGGGCAGGCATTGTTTTAATATGCAAGTCCTAGATAGTATACAAGAAGACATGGCTGAAGCTTGTCAGTTGAATGCTGGGAGAAGTATGTCTGAGACCTGGGCTGCAGTGAGGGTGCTTTGGAGACCAAGGTCAGTTTGAAGTACATAAAAATTCAGTGACATTTTGTACTGGCTTTCCTCATGTCTCCACCAGCCCACAAGATCAAAAGAAGCCCTTAATCTCTGTCAGAGGGGAGAAGAACGGATCCCTTACTTTGAGCATAGGCTGAGAGGAAGGCGAGAGAAAGGCTTGGAGATTTCTAGGGCAACACTTGCTGGAAAAAAAAAAAAAAAAAAAAAAAAAACCTGCATCTCCTTGGTAGATAAGTGACAAGATTATAAGATGATGGCAGAATGCAACAGAAGGTAGGAAAAGGCAAAAGGGCTCATGACTTTTTCACGCTGAGAAAAAAGAGAATGAATGCGATATTATGATAAATTAAAATAATCTGGTCTCTGCCCCAGTTCCTTGTACACAGCTCCTGAAACCCTTGGAATCTCTGGAGTAACAAAAGTGTGTGCTAATGAGATGACTGGTGGCATGGTCACCTAGATAGCTTCAGAATGGGGGCTGGTCATAGGAAAGACCAACATAGAAAATTGAGACTTTCAGCCCCATCCCTTCAACCTCTGGGGAGGGGAGAGAGGCTGGAGGTGGAATTGATCACCAATGGCCAATGATTTAACAAATCATGCCTACATGATGAAGTCTCCATAAAAACCTAAAAGGACAAGGTTTGGAAATATATCTAGTTCCTGAACTCATAGAAGTTCCTGCAGAGTGGCATGCACAGAGAGGGCATAGAAGCTCCACATCCTTGCCCCATATCTTGCCCTACGTATCTCTTCCATTTGACTGATCATCTGTATCCTTTATAATAAAGAGGTAAACGTGAATAAAGCATTTTCCTGAGTTCTGTGAGCCACTTTAGCAAATTATCAAACTTGAGAAGACTGTCACAGGAATTTTGGTTTATACCCAGTAAGTCAGTAGTATAGGTGTCAACATATTACTTGTAATTGTCACCTGAATAGGGGACAATCTTGTGAAACTGAACCCTTAACCTGTGGGATCTGATGCTACTTCTAGGTAGATAGGGACAGAATTGAGATAAATTATGAGACAACCGTTCAGTATTCACTAGAGAATTCCTTGGTATGTGGGGAAACACCCACCTGAACCCAACTGCACATCTGGTCACAGAAGTGTTCTGTGCTGTGTTGAGTGAGTGTGTGTGAATAGGAAAAACACTGCATTTTTCTTATCTGCAATAGGGAGACAGCCAAAAGGGACACCCCACAGACACATTAGGGAAAGCCTGCTATTTGCACTTTTTGCCTCTCACTGGCAGACATGGGCAGCAGAAACATACAAATATTCTTTTCTTTTATTTTCTTTTTTATTATACTTTAAGTTCTGGGGTACATGTGCAAATTGTGCAGTTTTGTTACATAGGTATACACGTGTCATGGTGGTGGTTTGCTGCATCCATTGCCACATTATCTACTTTAGGTATTTCTGCTAATGCTACCCCTCCTCAATTCCCCCACCCCCTGCTATTCCTCCCCTAGCCCCCCACCACCCAGGCCCCAGTGTGTGATGTTCCCCTCCCTGTGCCGGTGTGTTCTCATTGTTCAACACCCACTTATTAGTGAGAACATGTGTTTGGTTTTCTGTTCGTGTGTCAGTTTGCTGAGAATGATGGTTTCCAGTTTCATCCATGTCCCTGCGAAGGACATGAACTCATCCTTTTTCATGGCTACATAGTAGTCCATGGTGTATATGTGCCACATTTTCTTTATCCAGTCTATCATTGGTGGGCACAGAATCTACGGAGAACTTAAATTTACAAGAGAAAACAACCCCATCAAAAAGTGGGCAAAGGATATGAACAGACACTTTTCAAAAGAAGACTTTTATGCAGCCAACAAACATATGAAAAAAAGCTCATAATAATTGGTCATTAGAGAAATATTCTTAATTTATTCACATAAATCAGACCTAACTTATCTGGTGGAATCTCGTGGGGGACTGTGAGGAGGAATGATATCCGAAAAGTGCAGGAAAGGAAAATCCTTAGAGGAATGAAACTCAGGAGGAAATGCGAGAGGGCATAATTGTTACACAACATGCTAGGAGACCCATATGCTCCCCATTTGCTTGGTGTGGGGAACATAGTGATGCTAACTGACATACTGTTCCAAGTCCTCCTAATTCACTTCAGGCACAAATGCAGTACACTCGAACCACACCCTACCCAAGAGTGGTGGGCTTTATGTGCTATCCTTTTAAATGATACCTGCCATTTTCTAGACCCTTTTGGGGATTTTTTTTGTAAAGTATACATGTTGAGGTGCTTTCTTCTTTTTGTGTCTTGCATTTCTTTTATATTTGTGTCTGTTTGCTTTTCTCACACTTTGCAGTTTAATTTTATCTTTTGGCTTATAAAGAACTTTTTTTATATAGGCTATTGAGGTACAGGTAGTCTTTGGTTACATGAGTAAGATCTTTAGTGGTGATTTGTGAGATTTTGGTGCACCCATCACCCAAAGAGTATACACTGCACCGTATTTGTAGTCTTTTATTCCTTGCCCCCCTCCCACCCTTTCCCTCAAGCCTTCAAAGTCCATTGTATCATCCTTGTGCCTTTTCATTTTCATAGCTTAGCTCCCACATATCAGTGAGAACATACGATATTTGGTTTTCCATTCCTGAGTTACTTCACTTAGGATAACAGACTCCAGTTTCATCCAGGTTGATGTGAATGCCATTAATTCATTCCTTTTTATGGCTGAGTAGTATTCCATCGTGTTATATATACCACAATTTCATCATCCACTTGTTTATTAATTAGCACTTGGGTTGGTTCCACAATCTTGCAATTGTGAATTGTGCTGCTGCAAACATGCATGTGCAAGTATCTTTTTCGAATAATAACTTCTCTTCTTCTGTGTGGATACCCAGTAGTGGGATTGCTGGATCAAGTGGTAGTTCTACTTTTAGTTCTTTAAGAAATCTCCACGTTGTTTTCCATAGTGGCTGTACTAGTGTACATTCCCACCATCAGTGTAGAAGTGTTCCCTGTTTATCACATCCATGCCAACATTTAGTGTTTTTTCATTTTTTTATTATGGCCATTCTTGCAGGAGTCAGGTGGTATTGCATTGAGGTTTTGAGTTGCATTTCCCTGATCATTAGTGATTTTGAGTATTTTATTTTTCATGTTTGTTGGCCATTTGTATATCTTCTTTTGAGAATTGTCTATTTATGTCACTAACCCATTTTTGATGGGATTGTTTGTTTTTTCTTGCTGATTTGTTTGAGTTTGTTGTGGATTCTGGATACTAGTGTTTTGTCAGATGTATAGATTGTCTGTTAAATACCCTGGTGCTAAAGGCAAATGTGGTAATTCTCAAGTATTAGCCACCAGAGATATTTCTTATTGGTCTTCACCTTTGGAAATTTGTTCTCGTTTTCTCCTTCTATTTAGATAACAGCCCCTTCAGTCTTGTGGCAAGCTAAAGTAAAAACGTGGTGGGTCATCGCATCAGTTTGGAGACTCCCTCTCCAATGTCCAAAAGTTCTGTAAAACATTAACAATGACCTGCTGACACAAGAGTGAGGTAAAATGGAGGCTCTACCTAACAGCCTTCTTTTGTACATCATTCTTCAGTCCCTTGCTTTCTACTTGGATCTTACTTTCAGCCTTGCCCCAAATGAAATATACAAATACACACACACACACACACACACACACACACACACACACACACATAAAATGTGTCTTCAACAAATTTGTAAAATTCTTTCCATGCAAGCAAGTATACAAGTCTGAAAGAGCTGCATCTGAGAACCCTTTGGGGTATTTTTTTCTGGGTGAGGGAATTAGGGGAGTCCTCCTTTTTTTTCATTATAAGTTCATTTGTTTCTTTTTGCCTCTTTAGAAATGTCTTCACTTGCAAATCCACTTTCTGTAATCTTAAAAAAGCAGCACATGCTCTCCTATTTGGTCTGGCAAAGTTGACCCTCCTCTCTTTCAGGCTCTTCTGAATCTTTCTCTTCTCAATATGTTTTTTACTTCAAGCCTTTCTCCAAAACATTTAAAAAGTAAAAACTTCTCTTCAGGATGCAAAAATTCATTAAGATGCTCGTACACAGTATGCATCAAACCCATAACAAACATTCTTTTGCGATGCTGAAAACATGGTTCTTTGTGATAGCTGTGATAGGGGTCATCATACCTGCTATGTTTGACCAAAGCCCAAGACTATGCCTCAAGGAGATTGGAGTTGTCCAGAATGTCAACCAAAGCGACATTCTAGAAGACTCTCCTCTAGACAGAGACCATCCTGGGAAAGTGATGAAGACGTGGAAGACAGTATGGGAGGTGAGGATGATGAAGTTGATGGTGATGAAGAAGAGGGTCAAAGTGAGGAGGAAGAGTATAAGATAGAACAAGATGAAGATGACCCTCAAGAAGAGGAAGAGGTCAGCCTACCCAAACGAGGAAGACCACAAGTTAGATTGCCAGTTAAAACAAGTGGGAGAATTAGCTCTTCTTTCTCTAGTCGTGGCCAATGACAAGAACCTGGAAGATACCCTTCAAGGAGTCAGCAGAGTAAACCCAAAACAACTGTTTCTTCTAAAACTGGTAGAAGCCTAAGAAAGATAAACTCTGCTCCTCCTACAGAAACGAAATCTGTAAGTATTGCCAGTCATTCTATTCGTCACAGTCATGGCCCCTGCAAGGAGATGTATTTGTGAAATTACTTAGTCCTTGTAGAAAACGCAGAGGAGCCTCGTCAAGATGGCCGTTGAGCAACAGCTCAGGATTGCAGCTCCCAGTGAAAGAGCAGAGGGTGAGTGGACGCCACATTTTTATTGCCCACAGACTAGGAAATTCCCAGGCGGAGGAGCCCCATGGGTGGCCAGCATGGTGCCCTTTTGGCTGGCGATTGGAGACACAGGAAGTAGCCCATTCATCTGTTTAAAAAGGGGACTGAACAGGGAACCAGGACAGTAGATTCCAGGGCAAAAAAAGCACCACGAATCTCAGTGCCGCTGTTTAAGCCAGTGCAGTGAGTTGCCGCATGGGAAAGCACACAGATCCCGGCACCTCTTCAACAGGCGACTGGAACACCAACTTAAAAAAAAAAGGCTCTGAGGCAGGGACCCAGGCGATCAGGCTCAGCTGGTCCCACCCCCACAAAAGAACAGCAATCAGAAACTCTCTGGATTGAGAGTTTCACAGCAAGCACAGCTGAATCCGGGATGGTTCAGCTCTGTGGGGCAGGGGCGTCCGCCATTACCGAGGCAGCCCGCCACTACGGAGGTAGTCAACCAATGCTAAGTTAGCCTGCCGTTGCCAAGGCAACCCGCCATTGCTGAGGCAGCCCGCCATTGCTGAGGCAACCCGTCATTACAGAGAGAGCCCACCAATACAGAGGTGGGCCACCATTACCGATGCAGTTATAACTACACCCATATAAACAGGACTGCAGGGAAGTTCAATCAGCAGCTGGGTGGAGCCCACAGCAGCTCAGCAAAGCCTCTACAGGCAGACAGTGACTAGGCTGCCTCCTTGCTGGGCAGGGAAGCTCTGAAGGAAAACAAAAGAAGGCAGCAGCACAAAGGAAACTCATAAATAAAGCCCTAAATCCCTGGGGCAGAGCACCTGGGGACAAAAAGCGGTTTATGAGTTCTGCTGCAGCAGACCTAAGCGTACCTGCCCAGCAACTCTGAATGAATAATGGAGCTCACAGCTCAGCACTTGAGCTCCTATAAAAAAGAGACCGTCTCCTCAAGCAGCTCCCTGACCCCTGTATATCCAAAGAGCCACCTCATAAAAGAGAGAACAGATTGACACTTGGCGGGTATCTTTCAGGGACAAAGATAGCAGAAGAAGAAAACTTGTAACAACCCTTACTGTTCTGCAGCTGCTGCAGGTGAACCCCAGGCAAGCAGGGCCTGGAATGGACCTCAGCAGACCTACAGCAGAGGGGCCAGACTGTTAGAAGGAAAGCTAAGAAACAGAAATAACCTCATCATCAACAAACTAGACGTCCACTCAGAGACTCAATCCGAAAGCCAGCAATTACAAAGACGACAGGTGGATAAATCCATAAAGATGGGAAGAAACCAGCGCAAAAAGGATGAAAACACCCGAAACCAGAACACCCCTCCTCCTACAAGGGATCACAACTCCTCATCAGCAAGGGAACAAGGTTGGATGGAGAACCAGTGATGAAATGACAGAATCAGACTTCAGAAGGTGGGTAGTAAGAAACTTCTGTGAACTAAAAGAATATGTTCTAAACCAATGCAAAGAAACTAAGAACCTTGAAAAAAGATTTGACAAAATGCTAATGATAATGAACAAAATAGAAAGGAATATAAGTGAATTCATGGAGCTGAAAAACACAACATGAGAACTTCATGAAGCATGCGCAAGTTTCAACAGTCGAATTGACCAAGCAGAAGAAAGAATATCAGAGGTCGAAGATCAACTCAATGAAATAAAACGGGGAGGCAAGAATAGAGAAAAAAGGGTAAAAAGGAATGAACAAAGTCTCCAAGAAATGTGGGACTATGTGAAAAGACCTAATATACGTTTGATAGGCATACCTGAATGCGACGAAGAGAATGAATCCAAGCTGGAAAATACTCTTCAGGATATTATCCAGGAAGACTTCCCCAACCTAGCAAGGCAGGCCAATATTCAAGTTCAGGAAATACAGAGAACACCACAAAGATATTCGTCAAGAAAACCAACCCCATGGCACATAATCGTCAGATTCACCGGGGTTGAAATGAAGGAGAAAATACTAAGTGCAGCCAGAGAGAAAGGTCGGGTTACCCATATAGGGAAGCCCATCAGACTCACAGCAGATCTCTCAGCAGAAACCCTACAAGCCAGAAGAGAGTGGGGGCCAATATTCAACATCCTTAAAGAAAAGAACTTTCAACCCAGAATCTCCTATCCAGCCAAACTAAGCTTCATAAGTGAAGGAAAAATAAAATCCTTTGTGAACATGCAAGTACTCAGAGGTTTCGTCACCACCAGACCTGCTTTACAAGAGGTCCTGAAAGAGGCTTTACACATATAAAGGAACAACCAATAACAGCCACTCCAAAAACATGCCAAATGGTAAAGAGAATCAACACAATGAAGAATCTTCATCAACTAATGGGCAAAACAGCCAGCTAGCACCAAAATGGCAGTTTCAAATTCACACATAACAATATTAACCCTAAATGTAAATGGACTAAATGCCCCAATCAAAAGACACATACTGGCAAATTGCATAAACAGACAAAACCCATCGGTGTGCTGTATCCCGGAAACCCATCTCACATGCAAGGATACACGAAGGCTCAAAATAAAGGGATGGAGGAAGATTTACCAAGCAAATGGAGAGCAAAAAAAAAGCAGGAGTTGCAATTCTCATCTCTGATAAATTAGACTTTAAAGCAACAAAGATCATAAGAGACAAAGAAGGACATTACATAATGGTTAAAGGATCAATGCAACAAGAAGAGCTAACGATCCTAAATATATATGCACCCAATACAGGAGCACCCAGATACATCAGGCAAGTTCTTAATGACTTACAAAGAGACTTAGACTCCCACACAATAATAGTGGGAGACTTTAACACCCCATTGTCAATATTAGACAGATCAACCAGACAGAAAATTAACAAGGATATCCAGGACTTGAACTCAGACCTGGACCAAGCAAACCTAATAGACATTTACAGAACTCTCCACCCCAAATCCACAGAATATACATTCTTCTCAGCACCACATCACACCTACTCTAAAACTGACCACATAATTGGGAGTAAATCTCTCCTCAGTAAATGCAAAAGAACGGAAATCATAACAAACAGTCTGTCAGACCACAGTGCAATCAAGTTAGAACTCAGAATTCAAAAACTAACCCAGAACTGCACAGCTTCATGGAAACTGAACAACCTGCTCTTGAATGTTGACTGGATAAACAATGAAATGAAGGCAGAAATAAAGTTGTTCTTCAAAACCAACGAGAATGAAGACACAACATACCAGAATCTCTGGGACACATTTAAAACAGTCTCTAGAGGAAAATAGATAGCAATAAATGCCCACATGAGAAGCAAGGAGAGAACAAAAATTGACACCCTATCATCAAAATTGAAAGAGCTAGAGAAGCAAGATCAAAAAAACTCAAAATCTAGCAGGAGACAAGAAGTAACCAAGATCAGAGCAGAACTGAAGGAGGTAGAGACACAAAAAAACCTTCAAACAATCAATAAATCCAGGAGCCAGTTTTTTGAAAAGATCAACAAAATAGACAGACCACTAGCCAGATTAATAAAAAAGAAAAGAGAGAATAATCAAATTGATGCAATAAAAAACGATCAAGGGGATATCACCACAGATTCCACAGAAATTCAAATAATCATCAGAGACTTTTACAAACAACTCTATGCACATAAACTAGTAAACCTGGAAGAAATGGATAAATTCCTGGACACTTGCCTCCTCCCAAGCCTAAACCAGGAAGAAGCCGAAACCCTGAACAGACCCATAACAAGGTCTGAAGTGGAGGCAGCAATTAAGAGCTTACCACCCAAAAAAAGCCCAGGTCCAGACGGGTTCACAGCCAAATTCTACCAGACATACAAGGAGGAGCTGGTACCATTCCTTCTGAAACTATTCCAAACAAAAAGAGGGAATTCTTCCCAAATCATTTTATGAGACCAACATCATCCTGATTCCCAAACCTGGCAGAGACTCAACAAGAAAAGAAAACTTCCGGCCAATATCCATGATGAACATAGATGCAAAAATCTTCAATAAAGTACTGGCAAGCCGACTGCAACGGCACATCAAAAAGCTTATCCACCATGATCAAGTAGGCTTCATCCCGGGGATGCAAGGCTGGTTCAACATACGCAAGTCTATAAATGTAATTCACCACATAAACAGAACCAAAGACAAAAATCACATGATTATCTCAATTGATGCAGAGAAGCCCTTTGACAAAATTCAACAGCCCTTTATGCTAAAAACTCTCAATAAGTCAAGTATTGACGGAACGTATCTCAAAATAATAAAAGCTATCTACGACAAACCAACAGCCAATATCATACTGAATGGGTAAAAATAGGAAGCATTCCCCTTGAAATCTGGCACTAGACAAGGATGCCCTCTCTCACCACTCCTTTTCAATATAGTACTGGAAGTTCTAGCCAGAGCAATCAGGCAAGAAAAACAAATAAAGGATATTCAAATAGGAAAGGAGGAAGTCAAATTGTCTCTATTTGCAGACCACATGATTGTATATCTAGAAGACGCCATTGTCTCAGCCCAAAATCTCCTGAAACTGATAAGCAACTTCAGCAGTCTCAGGATACAAAATCAATGTGCAAAAATCACATGCATTCCTATACACCAATAACAGACTTAAAGAGAGTCAAATCAAGAACGAACTGCCATTCACAATTGCCACAAAGAGAATAAAATACCTAAGAATACAACTAACAAGGAATGTAAAGGACCTCTTCAAGGAGAACTACAAGCCACTGCTCAACGAAATAAGAGAGGACACAAACAGATGGAGAAACATTCCATGTTCATGGTTAGGAAGAACAAATAACGTGAAAAATGGCCATACTCTCCAAAGAAATTTACAGATTCAACGCTATCCCCATCAAGCTACCAATGACCTTCTTCACAGAACTGGAAAAAAAACACCTTAAACTTCATATGGAATAAAAAGAGAGCCTGCATAGCCAAGTCAATTCTAAGCAAAAAGAACAAAGTGGGAGGCATCACACTACCGGACTTCAAACTATATTACAAGGCTACAGTAATCAAAACAGCATGGTACTGGTACCAAAACAGAGATATAGACCAGTGGAACAGAACAGAGGTCTCAGAGGCAACACAACATATCTACAACCATCCGATCTTTGACAAACCAGACAAAAACAAGCAATGGGGAAAGGATTCCCTGTTTAATAAATGGTGTTGGGAAAGCTGGCTAGCCATGTGCAGAAAGCAGAAACTGGACCCCTTCCTGACACCTTACACTAAAATTAACTCCAGATGGATTAAAGACTTAAACATAAGACCTAACACCATCAAAACCCTAGAAGAAAATCTAGGCAAAACCATTCAGGACATAGGCATAGGCAAGGACTTCATGACCAAAACACCAAAAGCATTGACAACAAAAGCCAAAATAGACAAATGGGACTTAATGAAACTCCACAGCTTCTGCACAGCAAAAGAAACAGTCATTAGAGTGAATCGGCAAGCAACAGAATGGGAAAAAATTTTTGCAGTTTACCCATCTGACAAAGGGCTGATATCCAGAATTTACAAATAATTAAAACAGATTTACAAGAAAAAAACAAACAAGCCCATTCAAAAATGGGCAAAGGATATGAATAGATACTTTACAAAAGAAGACATACATGAGGCCAACAAACATGAAAAAATGGTCATCATCACTGGTCATCAGAGAAATGCAAATCAAAACTACATTGAGATACCATCTCACGCCAGTTACAATGACGATCATTAAAAAATCTAGAGACAGCAGATGCTGGAGAGGATGTGGAGAAATAGGAACACTTTTACACTGTTGGTGGGAGTGTAAATTAGTTCAACCATTGTGGCAGACAGTGTGGCGATTCCTCAAGGTCCTAGAAATAGAAATTCCATTTGACCTGGCAATCCCATTACTGGGTATATATCCAAAGGATTATAAGTTGTTCTACTCTAAGGACATGTGCACACGAGTGTTCATTGCAGCACTGTTTACAATAGCAAAGACCTGGAACCAACCCAAATGCCCATTGATGATAGACGGGACAGGGAAAATGTGGCACATATACACCATAGAATATTATGTAGCCATCAAAAACGATCAGTTTGTGTCCTTTGTAGAAACATGGATGTACCTGGAAACCATCATTCTCAGCAAACTGACAGAAGAGCAGAAGATCAAACACCGCATGTTCTCACTCATAGGCGGGTGTTGAACAATGAGAACACATGGACACAGGGAGGGGAGCACTACACACTGGGGTCAGTTGGGGGGAAATAGGGGAGGGACGGTGGGGGTGGGGAGTTGGGGAGACATAGCAAGGGGAGAGATGCCAGATGTAGGTGATGGGGAGGAAGGCAGCAAATCACACTGCCACATGTGTACCTATGCAGCAGTCTTGCATGTTCTTCACATGTACCCCAAAACCTAAAATGCAATAAAATAAATAAATGGAAAAAAAAACAAATGCAGAGGCTGGAAAAGTGATAATGATACACCAGAAAATAGCCTCAGCTTCCCTAATTTCAGAGTCATTGTCACAAAGTCAAGTGAACACTCAAGATCTTTAAATGTTGCTTCACAACTTTCTCTCCAAGAGAGTGAATCCAAAAGAAGACGCAGAAAAAGACAATCTCCAGAGTCATCTCCTGTGACACTGAGTCAAAGGAGTTCTGGCTGACAGGGAGGAGTTCATGAGTTCTATGCTTTTGAACAACTTCTTGTAGAATTGGTACAACATGATGACAGCTGGCCTTTTTTGAAACTTGTTTCTAAAATCCAGGTTCCAAACTACTATGACATCATCAAAAACTCATTGCCTTAAATATAATTTGTGAAAAAGTGAATAAATGTGAATATAAATTCGCATCTGAGTTTATTGATGTTGAATTAATGTTTTCGAGCTGCTTTGAATACAACCCTCGTAACACAAGTGAAGCAAAATCTGGAACTAGGCTTCAAATGTTTTTTCATATTCAGACTCAAAAGCTTGGACTCCACATCACACCCAGTAATGTGGACCAAGTTAGCACACCACCGGCTACGAAAAAGTCACAAATCTGACTTTGTCCTTCTAAAGGATGTATTTGAGGAAAAACAAATTGTTCATGAAAATGGAACATTAAATCATTCTCTAAAGCAGACATATACGTATAAAGCAATAACAACTGATTGACCACATGAAAGTGTGGCTTGCACTATATTCTCAATTTTAATATTAAGCACTCAGGAGAATGTAGGAAAGGTTTCCTTTGCTGTAGTTTTGTTCAGTATCTAATAAGTTTGGATACAGTACTGGTTTACAGAGGTTTTTGTACATTTTTGAGATCATTCATGTGTCCAGAGGTCTTGGAAAATATTTTTTCACCTGTGATCTATTTTGTTATTGATTATTTTTTTAAAAGTTGTGGTATTAACGGAGAGTTATCTACATGGATGATTCTTCTGCTACAGCACAGTTTAGAAAAATTTGTTTATGTCTTCATTGTTTAATTAGTAGATTCTTTCAACACTACACATGAATGAATCCAATCTTATATCCTTGAAGTGCTGTACCAGTGCTGGCTGGAGGTATTAAGTCTGAGTTTATTAACTAGATATTTATTCAGTATTGAAAGTAATTTGTGAATTTGTTTTGTATTTATAAAATTTATACCTGAAAAATGCTCTTTAATGTTTTAAACTTTTTTACTATGTTTTTATTTCTCTAACTTCCTTAATAAGCAATCAAAAAAAGGTAACACCCTCCCTTTTCCCTGACAGTTCTTTCGATTTTACAGAACTGTATTATAAGTTTCTATGTACAAGTTTTTAACTGTACAAATAAAATAACATTTTTTCAAGTAAAAAAAAAAAAACAATCACATGTACCCCTGAACCTAAAATTAAATTAAGTTTAAAAAATAGAAAAAATGATGCAAATATAAATAGCTGATAAGTTTAAATGTCATAACCCACAATCATCTCCTCCTTCCCACCCTTTTTATTTTTATTTTTAATTTTTGTTGGTACACAGTAGGTGTACGACCAATGCATAATAATCACATCATGGAAAATGGAATATCCACCACCTCAAACATTTATTTTTTGTGTTACTAACGATCCAATTTTATTCCTTCTATTACTTATTAATTTGACATGTATAATTAAATTATTATTGACTATAGTCACCCTGTTGTGTTATCAAACACTAGGTCATATTTATTTGTTCTGTTTTTATTTTGTTTCCATTAACCATCCCTATTTTCCCCCAGCACCCCACTACCCTTCCCAGACTCTGGCAACCATCCTTCTATTCTCTATGTCCATAGGTTCAATTGTTTTTATTTTTAGCTCCCACAAATAAGTGAGAACATGGAAAATTTGTCTTTGTGTGTCTCCCTTGTTTCACCTAATGTAATGACCTCCAGTTCCATCCATGTTGTTGCAAATGACAGACTCTCATTCTTTTTATGGCTACATAGTACTCCATTATGTATCCATTCCACATTTTCTTTATCCATTTATCTGCTGATGGACACTTAGTTGCTTTCAAATCTTAGTTCTTGTGAACAGTGCTGCAACAAACATGGGAGTGCATATATCTCTTCTATATACTGATATCCTTCCTTTGGGGCATATACCCAGCAGTGGGATTGCTAGAGCAAATAGTAGCTCAATTTTTAGTTTGTTGAGGAACCTCCAAAGTGCTCTCCATAGTGGTTGTACTAATTTAATCTCCCATCAACAGTATAGGAGTGTTCCTTTTTCTCCACATCCTTGCCAGCATTTGTTATTGCCTGCCTTTTGGATAAAAGCCACTTTAACTGGAGTGAGATAATATCTCCTTGTTGCATTTCTGATGATCAGTGATGTTGAGCCCATTTCCATATGCCTCTTTGCCATTTGTATGTCTTCTTTTGAGAAATGCCTCTTTAAATCTTTTGCCTATTTTTAAAATCAGATTATTAGATGTTCTTCTATAGACTTTTTCTGCTTCTCTACTTTTGTGTTAATACTTTGTCAGATGGGTAGTTTGGAAAATTTCTCTCATTCTGTGGATTGTCTCTTCTCTTTGTTGATTGTATCCTTTGTTGTGCAGAAGCTTTTAACGATGTGATTCCATTTGTCCATTTTTTTATTTGATCATCTGTGCTTGTGGAGTATTACTCAAATTTTTGCCTTGACCAATGTTCTGGAGAGTTTCTCCAATGTTTTCTTGTAATAGCTTCATTTTGAAACTTAGATTTAAGTCTTTGTTCAATTTTGATTTGATTTTTGTGTATGGTAAGAGATACGAGTCAAGTTTCATTCTTCCGCATATGAATATCTAGTTTTTCCCAGCACCACTTATTGAATGCCTTTTTCTCAGTGTATGTTCTTCACACCTTTGTCAAAAATGAGTTAACCATAGATATAGGGATTTGTGTCTGGATTCTCTATTCTGTTACATTGGTCTATGTGTCTGTTTTTATGTCAGTACCATGCTGTTTTGGTTACTATAGCTCTGTAGCATAATTTGAAATCAGATAAAGTAATTCCTCCAGTTTTGTTTATTTTGCTCAGTATATCTTTGGATATTCTGGGTATTTTCTGGTTCCACATAAATTTTGCAATTGTTTTTCTGTTGCTGTGAAGAGTGTCATTGATATTTTCATGGAGATTGCATAAAATCTGTAAATTGCTTTGGGTAGTATGAACATCTTAACAATATTGGTTCTTCCAATCCATAAATAGGGATTATATTTCCATTTGCTGGTGTCCTCCTCAATTTCTTTCATCAGCATTTTATAATTTTTGTTGTAGAAGATCTTTCACTTCTTTGGTTGATAATTAAGTAGTGTGTTTCATTTGTACCTATTGTAAATGGGATTACCCTCTTGGTTTCTTTTTCAGATTGTTCACTGTTGTCATATAGAAATGCTACTGATTTTCATATGTTGATTTTGTATCCTTCAACTTTACTGAATTCGTTTATCAATTCGAATAGCTATTTTGGTAGAGTCTTTAGGTTTTACCAAATATAAGGTTATATTATCTGCAAACAAGGATAATTTGACTTGTTCCTTTGCTATTTGGATGCCGTTTATTTACTGTTCTTGTCTAATTGCTCTAGCTAGGCCTTCCAATACTATGTTGAATAATAGCCGTGAAAGCGTGTATCCTTGTTATGTTCCAAATTTTGGAGGGGAACTTTTCAGTATTTCCCCATTCTGTGTGATATTATCTGTGGGTCTGTCATATACGGCTTTTATTATGTTTAGGTATGTTCCACTATGCCCAGCTTTTGAGAGTTTTTATTATAAAGAAATGTTGAATTTTACCAAATATTTTTTCATTATCAGTTGAAATGTTCACACAGTTATTGTATTTTATTCTATTGATATGATGTATTACATTGATTGGCTTTCATATGTTGAGTGATGCTTGCATCCCCGAGACAAATCTCACTTAGTCATGATGAATGATCTTTTCAATGTATTGTTGAATTCAGTTTGCTAGTATTTTGTTCATTCTTGCATCAAAATTCATCAGGGATATTGGCCTGTTGTTTTCTTTATTTGATGTGCCTTTATCTGTTTTTTCTATCAGGGTAATACTGGCCTCATAGGATGAGTTTAGCAGTAGTCTCTCCTCTATTTTTTAAAGTAGTTTGAGTAGGATTGGTATTAGTTCTTCTTTAAATGTTGGGTAGAATTTAGCAGTGAACCCATCAGATCCAAGGGTTTTCTTAAGTGAAAGAATTTTTATTATGGCTTTGATCTCATTATGTGCTATTGGTCTGTTCAGGTTTCAGATTTCTTCATGGTTCAATCTATATAGGTTGTATATGTCTAGGATTTTATCCATTTTCTCTAGACTTTCCAATTTGTTGGCATACAGTTGCTCATAGTAGCCACTAAAGTTCCTTTGAATTTCTGCAGCATCAGTTGTAATGTCTCCTTTTTCATCTATGATTTTATTTATTTGGGGTTTCTTCCTTGTTTTTTTCATTAGTCTGGCTAAAGGTTTATCAATTTTATTTATCTTTTTTAAAAAATGAACTTTTCATTTTATTGATCTTTGTTATTATTTTCTTCATTTCAAATTCATTTATTTCTGCTCACATTTTATTATTTATTTTCCTCCACTAATTTTGGTTTTGGATTGCCCTTGCTTTTCTGGTTCTTTAAGATTGATTCATTAGGTCATTTATTTGAAGGGTTTGGTTTTGATATAGGCACTAATAGCTATAAATTTCACTCTTAATATTACTTTTGCCGTATCCCAAAAGTTTTGGTATACTTTATTACCATTATCATTTGTTTCAAGAATTTTTTTTTTTGGAGATACTTACAAGACATTTATTACAAGGTAATTATTATAAAATACTGACTTACATTTACATCATTATAGAGGCTAAGGAGTCCCACAAACTGCCTTCTATAAGCTGGAGACCCAGGAATGCCGGTGACATCATTTAAAGGTGTGAGAGTCAGAAAACTGACATTGTAGATTCCTGTCAGTCTGAAGGCCTTAGAACCAAGAGCACTAAGGGCAGAAGAAGACTCATTTCCCAGTTCAGCTGTCAGGCAGACTTCACTTGAATTTCCTTCCCCTTTTTGTTCTATTCAGGTCCTCTATGGATTAGATGAGTCCACCCACACTGGGGCGGGCTATTTGCTTCCCTTAGTCTACCAATTCAGGTGCAAATTTCTTCTGGAAACATCCTCACAGACACACCCAGAAATGTTGAACTAGCTATCTGGGTATCCTGTGGCCTAGTCAAGTTGACAGTTTAAATTAACCATGATGAATTTTGGTATACTTTATTACCATTATCATTTGTTTCAAGAATTTTTAATTTTTTTTTTCTCAATTTCTTAAATTGACCCACTGGTCAGTCAGGAGCATATTGTTTAATTTGCATATTGTTTAATGTTTGTATCATTTTCAAAATTCCTCTTGTTGTTGATTTCTAGTTTTATTCCATTGTTGTCAGAGAAGATGCTTCACATTATTTCAATTTTTGAATGTTTTAAGACTTGTTTTGTGACTTAACATATGTACTGTCCTTGAGAATGATCCATGTGCTGAGAAGAATGTGTGTTCTGCAACCACTGAGTGAAATGCTCTGTAAATATCTATTAGACACCAGGCACAGTGGCTCATGCCTATAATCCTAGCCCTTTGGGAGTGCTGAGGCAAGCGGATCACTTAAGGCCAGGAGTTCAAGACCAGCCTGGCCAATACTGCAAAACTCTGTCTCTACTAAAAAATACAAAACGAAAGAAAAAAGAAAAATTAACCAAGCATAGTGGCATGTACCTGTAATCCCAACTGCTCAGGTGGCTGAGGCACGAGAATCACTTGAACCCGGGAGATGGAGGTTGCACTGAGATGAGGTTGTACCACTGAACTCCTTCCTGGGTGACAGAGTGAGAATCTGTCTCAAAAAAAAAATCTATTAGATACATTTGTTCTATAGTTTAAGTTAAGACCAATGTTCCTTTTTTAAAATTTTCTCTCCAGATCTGTCCAATGCTGAAAGTGGGGTGTTTAAATCTCCAACTATCATTATATTAGAGTCAACCTCCCTCTTTAGATCTAATAATATTTGCTTTATGCATCTGGGTGCTTTAAGATTGGGTGTATATATATTTATAATTATTATATCTTCTTTCTGTAATGACCCTTTATCATTATATAATGACCTTCTTTGTTTCTTCTCATAGTTTATGTTTCTTGAAATCCACTTTGCCTCATATAAGAATAGCTACTCCTGCTTCTTTTTATTTTTCTTTGCCGTGGAATATCTTTTCCCATTCCTTTATTTCAATCTATGTATATCTTCATAGGTGAAACATGTTTCTTCTTAGCAACGTATCATTGAGTCTTGCTTTTTTTTTATCCATTCAGCCACGCTATGTCTTTGGATTAGAGAGTTTAGTCCATTTACATTCAGTGTCATTATTGCTCAGTAAGAACTTACTCCTCCCATTTTGTTATTTGTTTTCTAGTCTTCTCCTCCATCTTTCCTTCCATTCTATCTTCCTTTTAGTAAAGGCGATTTTTCCTCGTGGTTTGAATTATTTTCATGCTTTTTATTTTTTGTGTATGCATTATTTTTTGATTTGAGATTCCCATGAGGCTTGTAAATCCTATCTTATTTTAAACAGATGACAAGTTAAACTTGATTACATAAACAAACAGGCAAAAAGAAAACTAATAAAAACTCTACATTTAACTTCATCTCCCTGCTTTTTAACATTTTATTGTTTCTCTTTATGTCTTATTGTGCTGTCTATGTCTTTAAAAGTTGCTGTCTTTACTGGTTAAGGATAACAGTGGTTAATAATTTAGTCTTTCTATTTAAGATAAGAGTAGTTTGCACAGAATTGCATTTATAATATTCTGTATTTTTCTGTGTGCTATTACCAGTGAATTTTGTACCTTCAGATTATTTCTTACTGCTCGTTAACATCCTTTTCTTTCTAATTGAACTACTCCCTTAAGCCTTTCTTGTAGGACAGGTCTGCTACTGATGATATTCCTCAGCGTTTGTTTGTCTGGAATGGTCTTTATTTCTCCTTTATGCTTAAAGGACATTTTTGACAGATATATCATTCTGGAGTAGACTTTCTTTTTCTTCAGAACATTAATTATATCATGTCACTTTCTCCTGGCCTGCAAAGTTTCCACTGGAAATTCTGCTATCAGATGTATTGGAGCTCCATTATATGTTATTCGTTTCTTTTCTCTTGCACCTTTTAGGATTTTTTCTTTATCTTTGACCTTTGGGAGTTTGATTCTTAAATGTCTTGAAGTAGTCTTTTGGGGGTTAAATGTGCTTGGTGTTCTATAACCTTGTACTTGGATAATGTATCTTTCTCTAGGTTTCTCTAGATCAATTCTGTTATTTCTTTGAATAAGCTTTCTACTTCAATCTCTCTCTCTACCTTCTGTTTAAGGCTAATAATTCTTAGATTTACCCTTATGAGGCTATTTTCTAGATATTGCAGGTGTGTTTCCTTGTCTTTTATTCATTTTTCCTTTGTCTCCTCTGATTGTGTCTTTTCAAATAATCTGTCTTCAAGCTCACTAATTCTTTCTTCTTCTTGATCAAGTCTGCTATTAACAGAAGTATGCATTCTTCCATATTTCAATTGAATTTTTCAACTCTGAAATTTTGGGTTGATTCTTTTTAATTATTTCAATCTCTTTGTTAAATTCATCTGATAGAAATCTGTATTCCTTCTCTGGGTTATCTTGAATTTCTTTGAATCTCCTCAGCACAGCTATTTTGAGGTGTCTGTCACATATCTGCTTCTCCAGGATTGGTCCCTCGTGCCTTAGTTAATTTGGTGAGGTCATGTTTTCCTGAATGATATTGATACTTTTACATGTTTTTCAGTATCTGGGCATTGAATAGTTAGGTATTTATTGCAGTCTTCACAGTCTGGGCTTGTTTGTGCTTATCTTTCCTGGGAAGACTTTCCAGGAATTCAAAGAGACTTAGGCCCCAAACCCAACAGCACTGTTGTTTTTGCACACTTGTAGAGTTACCACCTTGATGATCTTGGATAAGATCCAGAAAAATTCTCTGGATTACTGAGCAGAGACTTTTGTTCTTTTCCATTGCTTTCTCCCAAACAGTCTCTTCCTCTGTGCTGAGCCACCTGGAACTGGGCCACCACTGCATTGGGTCAGATCTAAAGCCACCACTGCACTGGTTCTCACCAACGGCCAACTGTAATCAATACCTGGTTACCAACTATGTTCACTCAATGTTCTAGGGCTCTACAATCAGCAGCTGGTGACACCAGCCAAGTTTGTGTCCCTTCTTTCAGGGCGGTGAGTTCCCCCAGACCCTGAGTGTGTCCAGAGATGTTGTCTGAGAGTTGGGGATTAGAGTAAAAATCTTACAAATTTGCCTAACGTTCTATTTTGCTGTGGCTATGTTGGCACTCAGACCTCAAGACAAACTTCTTCCTGGTCTGCTCCTATCTTTTCACAGGCAGAAGAGCCTCTGTTTGTGGTCACTGCCACGAATTTCTTCCAGGCCAATGCCAATATTCACTTAAAGTCCAAGGAATCTTCAGTCACCTTGTGGTGAATTCTGTCAGGCCTGGGACTCACCCTTCAGGGAAGTGGGCTCCCCTCTGCCCCAAGCATGGCCGGTAATGTTGACCAAGAGTCTAGGCCTAGAACTGAGGACCCCAATACCCTGCTTGGTGCTCTACCTTACTGTGACCAAGCTGGTACCTAACGTTCAAGACAGAGTCTTCTTTACATTTCCCCCCGCTTTTCTCAAACGAATCTTTCACCATAGCCACCACAGCTGGGAATGTGCTGGCTGACAACTGAAGCCAGTACATCTCAGAGCCCAAGGCCTATACCATATTACCTAAGTATTGCTGTTCATTCTTTTGGGCCCAAAGTCTTTTTAATCATCAGGTAATGAACCCTGCCAGAACTGAGTCTTTCTCTTAAAGGCAGTGAATTCCTTTTTGGCCCAGAGTGTGTCTACAAATGTTGTCGGGGAGCTAGGTCTGGGAGTGGAGGCCTCATGATTCTACCCAGTGCCCTATACTACTCTGACTAAGCTGGTATCCAAGATACAAGACAAAACCCTCTTTGTTATTTGCTCTCCTCCCTTTTAGCAGAAGAAATGAGACACTTTCATTGCTTCAAGCTGCAGTTCCTGAGGTTGGGAGATGGAGAGGCACAGGCACTCCTTTAGCCACCCCAGAAGGTGCATCTCTAGGTCACATTCTACCGTAGCTCTGTGGCTCTGAGCCCAGCTCAGCACTAATAGTTGCCTAGGAATTGCAGTCCTTGTGTCCTAGATTGCTTTCAAGTTTAGGTAGGACCCCAGAGCACTCCAGCCTTTGGTAGTAAGGCTTGCCAGAACTCAAGCTCTGATGCCTGGCATGAGAGATTCCTCCCTGGCTAGGGCCAGTACAAATGCTCCCTTCATGGGCAGGTACCAGCTGGGTACAGCCTGGTTTTGCTTTCTGCTGTAATAGTACATCTTCACTGAGTTCAACATAAAGTCCTCCAGTTCCTGTGCTCTCCCTCTTCCAAGGATGCAGATTCTCTGCTGCCAGGGAACGGGGAAGGAGTAGTATTGGCAATTCAAGACTGCCTCTCCTACTCCCTTTCGGTGCCTCTTTCAGTGATATGAAGTTAAAATCAGGTACTGTGATTGCTCACCCGATATTTGGTTCTTCTGATTGTGCTTTCTGTGTGTAGCGAGTTGCTAAAATTTGATGTCCCTGTAGGAGGAACAAATGGTGTAGGCTTCTATTCAGACATCTTGTTCTGCCTTCCTGTTTTAAAATGTGTTTTTCCTTTTTAATTGAAAAGTTGGTTCTTTTTTTTTTCCTAACTTGCCTCTTTAGAGATGCCCTCAAACAGAAAGATATGATAACCCCCTGGGTCAGACAGAAGTTACCCTCTTTTAGGAGATATAAATGACAGGGATGGTGCCCTGTGATCACCCCTCTACCATTTTTCTTATTTTTTTCCTTTAATAGTACAAGGAAAGAATTTCTATTTGATAAAGAAAAATCACTCTGTAGTTAGCTAGAGAAAATAGGAAGCATTCATCTTTACGTAGGGAGATTTCCTAACCAATGGCTTCAAATCTTACAGTCTTAAGGTTTTAATCTGAAAATACTTCTTCCCTAAACAATTAATTATATCAATGCACCTTCTTAACTGTAAGCTTGCCTTTGCAGAATATGGCTTGCATTTCAGCCCTCTATTCACAAAAAGTGATCTTTTGGTCTTACCCCTTTCCTTGCCACCTCCATCCACAACTACAGTATTTGTACGCTTGATTAACCCCATCACCACTACCACCAGCAGCAGCAGCAGTAGCTTACAGAAAGCCACTCAAGCTATAAATCTTCTGGTATATGTCTTAGAATCACACATAAGAGTAATGGTTTTCCTGAGTTATTATGCATCAAAGAGATACATTTTCTTGACCTTTTTTTTAGGCTTTTAGTATTTACATTTTATTCTCTTTTTATATTAAACAGTAGCCTCAAAGTTATGTGGTCAACTACGGTGAACCCATGTGGGTCTTGAAAGCCAAAGATGACTTTACCACCTACCTGTTATATAGTATTTAAATAAAAGCTTTTTTAAAATATTTTAAAATATATTTTTGTTTCTCTATGTCATCAATAACCCATTAAACTGTGTGGTCTGCTAAGGTGATGTACTGTGGGTTCTGAGAGCTCAGAGGTGCACTTGCCAGTGTCTGCCTGTTCTGTCCTCTTTAAATAACAGTGCAGCCTACCCTTGAGTCAGACCAATGGACAATGTCCTAGACAATCTTTACAGTCCTAGGCTTCTTAAGGGACGTTGATCATAGAGGAAGTAATATTTTCTTGGCAAACTTTCTAAGAAGTCAATCACATGGAGGTGTAAATGACTGGGATGGCTCAATGTGGTAACCCACCATTTCATTTACTACCACCCTATTTCAGTGAGAGGAAAAAGTGGTTTATTTTAACAAAACATAACAAATTTTAAAACACATGTATAGCGTGTACACTTGAGTTTTAGAGATTTCCTCACTGATTGATAAATATTGTTCAGCCCAAAATGTTTTAGACCTAGTAATCATGATTCCCCAAATATGATTCTACCTAATAAACAAATGAACAATAATCTTGCATTCCCAGGCCTTTTACATTATTTTGATTATTAGAAACCAGCATTGTTTCCATTCTCTCCTTTTCTTGTACCCATGCACCCCCACAGGAATCAATATTCCCAACTGATCCCACAGGCCTCCTTCTGTGAGCTAATTGAAACATAAGTTCAATGTCAACTATCCAGATAGAGATAGATATATATATATATATATATATATATATATATATATATATATATCAGGCTTGATGTATTATCCTTCTAAGAAAATACTGTCCTAAGAAAATACAATGAGAATAAACGTTGAAAATTTTAAGTAGGTACATTTTTTAAAAATGAAGACAATCCTAAGCAAAAAAAAAAAAAAAAAAAAAAACAAGCTGGAGGCATCACACTACCAGACTTCAAACTATATTATAAAATTACAGTAATCAAAACAGCATGGTACTGGTACCAAAACAGAGATATAGACCAATGGAACAGAACAGAGGGCTCAGAAAGAACGCCACACAATTACAACCATCTGATCTTTGGCAAACCTGACAAAAACAAGCAATGGGGAAAGGATTCCCTATTTAAAAAATAGTGTCCGTAAAACTGGCTAGCCATATACGGAAAGCTGAAAGTCGATCCCTTCCTTACACCTTATACAAAAATTAACTCCAGTTGGATTAAAGATTTATACATGAGGCCTAAAAACTCTAGAAGAAAACCTAGGCAATACCATTCAGGACATAGGCATGGGCAAGGACTTCATGAGCAAAACACCAAAAGCAATGGCAACAAAAGCCAAAATAGACAAATGGGATCTAATTAAACTTAAGAGCTTCTGCACAGCAAAAGAAACTATCAATAGAGTGAACCAGCAACCAACAGAATGGGAAAAAAAAATTGCAATCTACCCATCTGACAAAGGGCTAATATCCAGAATCTACAAAGAACTAAAGCATATTTACAAGAAAAAAACAAACAAACCCATTCAAAAGTGGGTGAAGGATATGAACAGACACTTTTCAAAAGAAGACATTTATGCAGCCAATGAACATAGAAAAAAAAAGCTCATCCCCACTGATCATTAGAGAAATGCAAATCAAAACCACGTTGAGATATCACCTCCCACCAGTTAGAATGCGATCATTAAAAAATCGGGAGACAACAGATGCTGGAGAGGATGTGGAGAAATAGGAACACTTTTACACTGTTGTTGGGAGTGTAAATTAATTAAACCATTGTGGAAGACAGTGTGGTGATTCCTCAAGGATCTAGAAATAGAAATACCATTTGACCCAGCAATCCCATTACTGGGTATATACCCAAAGGATTATAAATCATTTTATTATAAAGACACATGCACAGGTATGTTTATTGTGGCCCTGTTCACAATAGCAAAGACTTGGAACTAACCCAAATGCCCATCAGTGATAGACTGGATAAAAAAAAAATGTGACACATGTACCCCAGAAGTTAAAGTAAAATTTAAAAAAACAAAACCCTTCAGGATGTCAGCCTTAGGACTTTATTATTTCTTATAGGGTAGATTTACTTTTATCTGTTTTTTTTTTTAATCTAAGAATGTCTTAATTTCTTCTTCAGTTTTGAAGGATAGCTTTGCCAGTTACAGAACTGTGGATCAACTGTATTTTTCTTTCTTTGAGAAAATCAGCTTTGAATTTGTCATCTTTTCCTTTTGGCCTCCATGATTTTTTACTAGAAATCAACTATTGTATTTAGGATCTACTGTGTATGATAAGTCACTTCGCTTTTATTGCTTTCAAGATTGTCTTTTGCATTGGCTTTTGACAGTTTGATTATGATGTATCTAGTTTGGATCCCTTTGAGTTTATCCTGCTTGAAGTTTGTTAAGCTTCGTAAATGTGTATAATATGATTTTTAATCAAATTCAAGATGTTTTTGTAATTACTTCTTTGACTATGTTTTCTAGTTTTTTCTCTCTCTCCTTACCTTTTGGTACTCCCATTGTATGTTACAAATTATGGTGTCCCACAGGTCTGAAGTACTCTTTTATATTCTTTATTATTTTTGTTTGTGTTCATCAGAATGGAATATCTCAGTTGATCTCTCTTCAAGTTTGTTAATTCTTCTGCACGCTCAAATATGCCATTGAGTTTTATTATTGAATTTTTAAATTTCTGTTATTGTACTTTTCAACTCAAGAATTTCTATTTTTTTCTTTTTCATAATTTCTATCTCTTTACTAATTTCTCAATTTGACAAGACATCATTTTCATACATTCATTTAATTATTTGGGCAAGGTTTCTTTCATTTCTTTGAAAATATTTATAATAGCTGTTTTAAAATTATTGTCTAATAAGTGCAAAATCTAGGTTTCATCAAAGAACATTTCTATCAATTGCCTTCTTTTCTTATGCATAGGTCATACTTTCTCATTTATTTGCTTGTCTTGTATTTTATATTGTTGAAAACTGGATGTTATAAATAATATAATCTGACTACTTTGAAAATCATATTCTCTCCCTTGGCCAGGATTTTTGCTGTTGCTGTTTGTTGCAGTTATTGCTTTTTGCTTGTTTAGCAACTTTTTTTTCCCCAATACCACTTCAAAAAAAATTAAAATAACAGAGGAGAGAATGCTTCCCAACTAATTCTGTGAGACCACTATTACACTGACACTAAAATCAGACCAAATTATCATGAGAACAGAAATCCAGAAATCTAAAGATGAATATCCTCTTATGAATATAGACATAAAAGTCCTAAACAAAATACAAACTGAATGTAGCCAAATATTTAAAAATTACATACCATGACCAGATAAGATTTATCCCAAGAATGCAATGTGTATGTGTATATCAGAACATCACATTGTATGCCCTATATATATAATTTAGATATATATAATTTTTAAAAAGAGTAAGTAAAAATAAAATATAACCCTCCTAACTTACTCATTCTATAACAGAAAACATTCATGTCAGCCCTCCTTACACCATCCAGGAATAGAATGCATAGATTTGCCTTGGGGTGCCAGTGCTTTAATGGGGGCTAGTCATTTGTCTTGCTATGGTGGGTTTATGTTAAACATCAGAATGCATATTTTTTCTTAAATTTCAGTGGAAAATACTTCTGTGTGTATGTTACCTGCTAAAATATCTCCAAATCATAGAAAGTCTAAGTTGGCCACTATAGGAAGTGTTATAGGTGCCTTGGGTACCAAAATCTATAATAACTCATCGCACTCATGAATAACCAATCCAAATAGAGTTTATTGAATGTATTATGAAATCACAGAAGAAAAGGGCTGTTGATCCAGCTGGTATCTCTGTCAGACCTCTGTAACTGAATGATTCTAACTCAAGATGTCTCAGTGTCTTTTTTACCAAGTTTGGACTTCCACAGTAATACACCCAATCAATTTCCCTTGTTCAGAGTCCAGTGCCTGTCAACAAAACACAATGGAAAGCAATTTAGCATCAAGGTCTATTGGTAGTCTTGCCCTGAGTGCAATGACCATTAACACATGTATGGGGCTTGAAGTCAGCTCTGGTGTAAGTCTTCCCAGTCTAATGGTACCCAAAGGGTTCCCTTGAGACCCTGGAATTTTGCTCCCTCAGGCTTTGCTCCAAAACCTGAGGCGGCTATCCAAAAGGGGGTCGGTTAGCTTAGCCCAAGGGCTTTATTAAAAGATTAAAAGATGGACAGGCATGGTGGCTTATGCCTGTAATCCCAGCACTTTGGGAGGCCGAGGCAGGCAGATCAGCTGAGGTCAGGAGTTCGAGATCAATTTGACCAATGTGGTGAAACCCTGTTTCTACTTAATACAAAATATAAGCTGGGCATGGTGGTGGGTACCTGTAATCCCAGCTACTCGGAAGGCTAAGGCAGGAGAATTGCTTCAACCCAGGCGGCAGAGGTTGCAGTGAGCGGAAATTGCACCACTGCACTCCACCCTGGGAGATAGTACACGACTTAATCTAAAAAAAAAAAAAAAAAAAAATTAAAAGATTACAGCACTAGTAGACTTTGGTTAGGGAGTATTGACCCTCAGTGACCACATGACTTTAGGTAGTGCTAGAGAAAAAAAAGTCTACCAAGAGGAAAAAAAGAAAAAGAATAATTGTGATGGCCATCACATATTGGTGAAAATATGACTCTTCAAATTGTCTGCTCTCAGAGTGGCATTTAAGACACCCATTTCCTTGCAAATCTTCAGAAATTTGCAGTATTGCCACATTACACACACCACAGTCATTACATCTTACTCAAAATTATCTTCTTACTCATAAGGTCTGTTTTACGTATTTCAAACCTTTTAATTCTAATGATTCCTGTGAAATTTATGCCTCATTGTACCACAAAGTTGAACTGAGAGTGGTCTCTTTATAGTAATACAGCCCTCTAATATGCAGTGTAGCCTACAATAGAAACTGGCTACTCTCAGTCTATTTCCCTTCCTTCTCCATAGTACTGATTTCATGCCCTTCTTTACATATCCCTAGCAAGATCTCAAGATATTTTTATCTCTGAGCCATAAGAGCATTTATTGCTTTATTTCCCTTGAATTGTGTGCTAACAACTGATGTGTTTATACTAACTGGTGACTGCATCAATGAGAGAAACTTAAGCACATGACCTTGGTTTGTCCAATTATATTGTAACTCAAGTGCCTTCTTATTTTACTGTCCGCATTACCTCCCCTTGAGATAGTATGAGTGCTAGGTATCCCAGATTACATTAACCCTGCTTGTATTTCAGGATACTAGAGAGGAGCCTCTCTAGCCTTGGAAGAGGAATGTTCCAAAGAGAACAGGTAAGAGTTAGGGAAGGATGTGCACTTTTGCTATGCTTAGAGAGAAGATTGAAATATAATGGTGAAGATTTACAGACTTCTAAATGGGACTTTTTTGTCACAATTTTAGTTAAAACCCCAAAGCTGAAGATAGTAAGACTGGACTACCTCTCTACACTCATCTTCTTTAAAAAGCATCAAGCAGCTGTTAGACACCCACTCCAAGGCGTTCTAACAGATATTTTAACTGGTCTTGTAAACCTAACCCCACTCCCACTCCAGCTGAGCTGCATGGAAGAAATATGTTAAATTAAATTAATTCATATAGGTAGTGAGTAGTAGGGGAGATTAGGGGTATTTTCTCTACAGCCTGGATATCGCCCTGGGCCAAGAGGTCAGAGAAGTGGAAAGAAAAAATTATATAGGTAATAAAAGCATAAGCCCTGCATCTGATTCTCAGAAGTGGGGATAGTGAGGTCTCATGACTCCAGAATGGAAATGGCTATGGGGTATGTGTCTAAGCTATGACCACAGGAAACCTTATAAAATACTAGTATTCCAAACTAGAATAGAAACAATAGAAAGACTACCATGTCCCAAGCAGACAGTGGACAACAGCTCTCTGCTGGATCCTATAAATCACCAAATAGAGATAGTAACAACAAGACAGTGATAATTTGTGTGAACAAATAGTCAAAAATCAGATGGCTCCATCTTTCTCTCTCCCCAGTGCCTTGGTATTGTGTAAGATCTCACTTGAAAGAATGCCAATTACTCAAACTGATTCTTGGGTGGGTGTAGACCTTAACAAAGACAACAACATTTTTATTGGGAGCAATAGGAGGAGAATGTTATAGGAGGGGCTCCAGTCACATTTTGAGCACTATCTGGAGATCTAGTGGGGCTGGGAAAGATACTATACTAGGGTCTAAGGATTCTCCGAAAAAAGGATTATATAAGCAGAATCAAGATAAACAAGTTTGATTCAATAGAAACAGACCAGCGTTTGAAAAAGGAAGGGATGTAGATTTTTAAGTATAGCATGTTATATATCAGATTGAATTTTATTCCCAGCCTCGGAGACCTGTCTGAATTATTTAGCAAAGAGGTTGCAGTAAACAGAGTGAATCGCCATAAGATATTGCAAGCCAAAGAATTAGCAGCATTGGTGCCAAGAGCTTTGGCAGTAATATGATGTATTACCTTTTATGCAGAATAAGTACTTTAAGTACAAGCATCTGCAGCAGTTTCAAATAGGGATTCAGCATCTGTAATGTTGCTTTGCTCCAACAAAGAGTTTAGGCATTGGTGTTCTCAGTGAAAGCATCAGCATCCTGAAGCCATCTGTAAAGAGCAGTAGGAAAAGACATCTTTAAGTAGATAGTGACAGAGATTTACTGAAATCTTTTAGAAAGATATTGCTGCAAAAGCTACAAGCTGGGTAAATTAAGATCCTATTTGGAGCCAGGCATGGTGGCTCACGACTGTAATCCCAGCACTTTGAGAGGCCAAGGCGGGCAGATCACAAGGTCTGAAGATTGAGACCATCCTGGCTAACACAGTGAAACTCCATCTCTATTCAAAATACAAAAAATTAGCCAGGCCTAGTGGCACGTGCCTGTGGTCCCAGCTACTCAGGAGGCTGAGACAGAAGAATCGCTTGAACCCGGAAGGCAGAAGTTGCAGTTAGCAGAGATCACACCACTGCATTCCAGTCTGGGAGATGGAGGGAGACTCTGTCTCCAAAAAAAGGATCCTATTTTGCTAATCCAAGTACATTTCAAATATATTTCACCATCCTAGTCAAGGCAAGTAAGAAGTAGGGGCAGATGACAAAATGGCTACTGAATGGGCAATTGCAATGAAGCAGATCAAGAAAGAGAAACAGACTTTGTAGTAGCAGGAAGAACAAGAAGTGGGTAACTAGACGTAGTAAAACTGTATATAAGATTCTAAAGTTAACTGCAGAATTCCATCAGATTTATATATGGGATTTGTTGTGTATCTAGTTCCCCAACCCCCATCTACATAAACCTCAGCTCCACTGTTTATGGCAAGATCATGTGGAGATACAGATTATTTTTGTGGGATAACCATGAGTATCTTATCTCCCTACATTGCCTCTGTTTAATAGGAACATAGGGTTAAGAGGTAAAGAAAGCCAATTAATCAAGAAGCATCAATGGTGTAAGGTATGACAATATCAAAGCAAAGGAATACTGGGAAACCTAAAGAAGAATAAAAAGAGATTTAACTAAGGGGCACTTTAACCACTCCTATGAGGAAAGGAGAGACCAATAAAACGACCTGTTTTTTTAACATTACAATTTTGTCTATTTTTATCTTAAGCTAAATGTACAGGTAGAAAATACACAAGGATTCCCACTTCAGAGTCTGTGGACAAAGATTGACTTTGATCATTGTTTAAGGTGGTAGTACTTTCAGTTCCACAGGCCAAAAATTTAGTAGAAATAATGTTACTGAAACATCTGAAACCTGCCAACACTGCCAACATGACTGATCAAAAAAAAGTCTCACGTTAAAGGACTTTCATTGTCAAGCACTGTTTTCATTGGCATTATTACTGCACTAGCTGATGACACATAGATATAGAATATTTCTTTTTCAAATTAAAAATTGGGACAGATGGTCTGTCAAGATTTTCTTTTCTGATTTGGTAATGAACATTCTTACCAATGAATATGAAATAAATTATATTTAGTCAAACATTCATATTTCCTTTATTTAAAATAAAATAGAAAAACTTGGAAACATTCCAGAAATAGCTGCATGTATTTTTTTTATTATTTGTACAATTAATATGCTGATAACTATTTCAGCTGTACTTCAGCTAGCATCCTAGGATTTCCCAAACTTTTGCACTTCCGTGGTATGTGACCTGCCACCAAATCCAAGTACTTATTTTGTTTATAGCTGCTGAGTTCTGTCATAGAAAGTTGGCTCCACTACAATGTATGTCATTCAATTTTAACTCGGCCTTCAATACTGCTTGGCAATTCCTTATTCATCCCTATGTTCATGCCTCTTAGCAGCTGTTAAAAAATGTTTTATTTTATATAAGTTCTCGATCCTCAAATGAGAGAAAACCAAAAGAAGATAACAGAACAATTATTTTTTAAAAGTCTGATTTATGAACACTTACTTGAAATAGAATTTAAAACTTCAAGTTAAAAGAGGAAATTAACCTAGGCAAATCAACCAACACAGGGACACATTCTAGTAAAATTACTGTACTTTAAAGGAAAAAAAAAATCAATAAAAGGAGCAAAATAACTAATAAAAGAGAGAGAGAAAACAAGATTATCAGATTTTGACAACAATTCTTTATGTCAACAGAAAATGGGATAACATATTTAACATGCCCAAGGAAAGAAAATGTGAGCCAAATATTTTATGACCAACCTGAGTTCAAGTAAAAATGCCAACACAGTTTATCAACATCTGAGCTCAGGAAATATTGTTCCTACAAGTTCTTCCTGATTTTACAGAATGAGCTTCTAGTAACCAAAACAACTGGTGAAATATCACCAACCTAATTAATGATTGATGATATTAATCATTACTGGCAGCTAACATAAGAGAAAAGAGAGGCAAACAAAATTTTGTACCTCCAAAGAGAACACACCACTGTGAAGTCAAAAGGAAAAAATCAATTCAAATTTGATTCAGCCTATAGAACCAACTACCAATTTACAGGAAGTACAGGACAAAGTAACTTATTAAACTGGAGACTCTTTCAAACAAAGTCAAGACTATAAGAAACTCTTAGAGGAAAAGAGACAATATTTATTGAATAAATCATAAGGAAAAAGATGAAGGCAGTCCCTAGATTTAAAAAAGACTTAGCAAGATATGAAGCATAACTAACCTAGTGCTTAGGCATGAACATGTGATTACCGTAAAGGTCAGGACTGTTACCACTTTTGAAAAGTGGGATTATGATGGATGGGTGGCAAAATTCTATTTTTTTTTTAACATAGTTGTGGTTACAAGGGTGTTTGGTTTGTTTTATATAGTTTCCTATATCTGTTAGATTTTATAGTAAAAAGTATTTTTTGGCAAATACATCCCATAAAAACCAAAACAAGCCAGACAGAGATGACTGGAATAAACAACTAATCCTTCAAAGCAAAGATATAGATGTACATCCACAAGAAACAGTGGACACAGAACCATGACCTCCTCGAAGAGTCAAAGCAAGGAACCTGTAACTGACTGATATGGTTTGGCTCTGTGTCCCCGTAGAAGACTCATGCCGAATTGTATCCCCAAGTGTCAGGTAGGGGCCTTATGGGAGGAGATTGGATCATGGGAGTAGATTTCCCACTTGCTCTTCTCATGATAGTGAGTGAGTTCTTATGAGATCTGATGGTTTAAAAATGTGTGGCACTTTCCTTTCCACACTCTCTCTCTCCTTCTCTGCCATGGTAAGACTTGCTTGCTTCCCCTTTGTCTTCCAGCATGACTGTAACTTTCCTGAGGCCTCCCAGTCATGCTTCCCATTAAGCTTGCAGAACTGTGAGTCAATTAAACCTCTTTCCTTCATAAGTTACCCAGTCTCAGGTAGTTCTTTATAGCAGTGTGAGAATGGACCAATGCACTGAACCTGATTAGATGGCAATATATGAGCCCTCTAACAAAGAATTTAAAACACCAGTTATAAGAAAATTCATGATCTCCATGATAACACAGGAAATCAATTCAAAAATTTATCAGAGAAATTTAACAAAGATAATGAAATAATTTTTTTTTTAAAAAACAAATCTTGGAGTTGAGAAATACATTTGCTGAGCTCAAATACTCACTAGAGACTTTCAACAGCAGAATATATCATAATGGTGCAGCATAGAGCAGAGGAAATGGTTAGTGAGCTCAAATACAGGCTATTTGAAAATACACAGTCAGAAGAGAAAAAAAATGAAAAGCTACAAAGATTGCCTATAAACTATAGAAAATCACCTCAAATGACAAAGACTAAGAACTATTGGTGCTTAAGAGCATTGAGCAAGAGTAGAGGTAGAAAGCTTATTCAAAGAAATAATAGCTTAAAATCTTCTAAAACTTGAGAAAGAAATGAATATCCAGAGAGACTTCTAAAAACAGCAAGCAAAAGAAGCAGATAACATATAAAAGAGTTTCAGTTCTTCTGGCAACAGACTTCTCAACAAACCATACAGGCCAGGAGGGAGTGGAACAATATTTTCAAAATGCTGAAAGAATTTTAGCCAAGATGGCTGACTATATATAGCCAGAAGGAACATCTGCCACTGAGAGACTGGGGCATCAGGAAAACTGGCACACTTCAAGCAGATCTTCAGAGAGAAGGCATTGAAAATGGATGGAGGGAGGACACAGATGCTAAACTGAAAGGGAAGAAAGCTGGAAATCCTACATGGAGCTACCAAGCATGGGAACTCATTTCTGACCACCAGCAACTCCTGGGGAAGAAATGAACTGAACAGGCAAGAAGTGGTCTCCTCTTGCCATGGACCTCCAGAATCCTGGCAACACGAGCCCCACAACCCACATGAACACTTGAGCTGGCAGGGAAAGCTGCTTGGAAAGGTGGTAGCAGTAGGATTCCACACTGCAGAGCCCAGAGATGCAAGAACATCTGCAATAGAGAATGGCCAGGAATGCCCATCCACTAAGGCTTGCCATGCTCCTCCAGGAGACTTTAGGCTTAAGGTGACAAATGAACCTGGGCAGAGCAGGGAGGTCTTGCCTGTGAGATGGGGCCAGCCCGATCTGAATGCTTCCTGTCTCCTCACCTCTCCCAGGGCCCCAGCCTGGCTGCATCCACTTGCAGTACAGACTTGGATGCACAACAAGGGTGCTTCCCAAAGGCTTCTTCACCGGCAGACTGTACTTGACTGTCAGAGACCTCAAGCAGAGTGACCCCTGCTGATGTGCACCAACACATTCACACCCTCCCCAACTGCAGCCTCCTCCATTTGGCTTTGCCAGCATGTACTCATGCATGGCCACACCCCCACCACTTTGTTGGTGCACACCTGCAGGCAGACCTTACCTCCCTTCCCCCACTGGCACATGTGTGCATGCACACCCTGCAGCACCACTGTTGCTGGCATATGTGCATCCCCCTACCTCCCCCTGCAGCATCATCACTGACATGCTGAATGAGCAAGCAAAGACTGGCAGCCCCATGCCCACCAGCACCCTGCCTCTGCCACAACCACAACTGGTGTGATTGCAAGCATGGTTACCCGCAATCCCACACCTGCCAGTGCTCCATCCTTGTCTCGCTGCCAGCATAAGCACAAACAGGAACACCACAACCCCACTTCTGCCAGTATCCCACCCCAGCCAACATGTATGCACCTCATTGTGTTGCCACCACTGCTGGCACATGTAAGCAAGCATGGATCCTGCTGTCACCATGCCAATGAAGATGTTACTGGCTTTGGCCAGTAACACCCATTGGAATGTTGTGACCAGCAGACCAGAAACAACTTGCCTCCCTCCAGCACAGGTTCCTAACCTTGAGGGGCCAGAGAACAGAGCAGGGAGCATGATGTCATTCCCAGAGTTAGAGCACACATCCTAAAAGTGCTGAGCTGAGACTTGGCCCTCTAAATTATTCCAGAAATGAAGCAAGTCAACTAAACTTACCTTACACCACATTCAATCTCCCAAAACAAAAACCCCATGAAAAGGATAACAACTTCAAAGATTGAAGGAACATCAGCCCACAAAGATGAGGGCAAACCAGCACAAGATCTCTGGCAACTCAAAAAGCCAGAGTGTCTTCTCACCTCCAAGTGAACACACTAGTTTCCCAACAATGGTTCTTAACCAGGCCAAAATGGTTAAAATGACAGGCACAGAACTCAGAATATGGATAGCAATGAAGATCATTGAGATTCAGAGAAAGTCAGACCCAATCCAAGGAATTTAAGGAATACAATAAAATCATACAGGAGATGAAAGATGAAATGGCCATTTTAAGAAAGAACCAATCTGACAGAGCCAAAAAATCACTTCAAATTTTGTAATACAATCACAAGCATTAACAGCAGAATTGACCAAGCTGAAGAAGGAATCTCACAGCTTAAAGACTAGTTCTCTGAAATAACTGAGTCAGACAAGAATAAATAAGAATTAACAAAGCCAGAAAACAAATCTATGACACACTGGTATCCCTGAAAGAGAGGAAGAGAAAGCAGACAGCTTGGAAAACATATTTGAGAATATCATTCCATAAAAAGTTTCCCAACCTCACTAGAGAGGTCTGTATTCAAATTTAGGAAATGCAGAGAACCCCTGCAAGATACTATAAAAATGATCACCCACAAGACTCATTGTCATCAAATTCTCCAAGGTCAAAATGAAAGAAAAAATGTTAAAGGCAGCAAGAGAGAAAGAGAACTTGATCAAGCTAACAGGGGATCTTTCAGCAGAAACTTTACAAGCCACAAGACATTGGGGACCAATATTCAGCATTCTTAAAGAAAAGAAATTCCATCCAAGAATTTCATATTCAGCTAAACTAAGCTTTATAGGCAAAGGACAAATAAGATCCTTTTCAGATAAGAAAATGCTAAGGGAATTCATTACCACCAGATCTGCCTTATAAGAGGTCCTTAAGGGAGGGATAAATATGGAAAAGAAAGACTGTTACCAGCCACCACAGAAACACACTTAAGTACATAGACCATTGACACTATAAAGCAACCACACAATCAAGACTTCATAATAACCAGCTAAAAAAAGGATGACAGGATAAAATCTGCACATATCAATATTAACCTTGAATGTAAACAGGCTAAATGCCCCCATTAAAAAGCACACAATAGCAGGTTGGATAAAGAAGCAAGACCCAACTGTATGCTGTCTTCAAGAAACCCATCTCACATTCAATGACACAAATAGTCTCAAAGTAAAGAGATGGAGAAAAATCTACTAAACAAACAGAAAAAGGAAAGCAGGTATTGCTATTCTAATTTCAGACACAAGAGATTTTAAAGCAACAATGACAAAAAAAAGGACAAAGAAGAGCATTACATAACAGCAAAGGGTTCAATTCAACAAGAAGACCTAACATCTTAAAGATATATGCACTCAACAATATAGGAGCACCTAGGTTTATAAAGCAAATTCTTAGAGATCTATGAAGAGACTGAGATAACCACACAATAATAGCAGGAGACTTCAAAACCACACTGACAGTGTAAGACACATCATCACAGCAGAAAACTAACAAAGAAATTTGGGGCCTAAACTCAACACATGACCAAATGGACCTGGCAGACATCTGCAGAACTGTCCACCTGAAAACAAGAGCATATACAATTTTCTCATCTGCACATGGCACATACTCAAAAACTGACCACACAATCAGCCATAAAACAATCCTCAGAATATTAAAAAAAAAAAAAAAAGAAAAAAAAACCTTAAATCATACCAATTGCACTTTTGGACCACAATGCAAAGTAAATAGAAATCAATACTAAGAAAATTGCACAGAAAGTCACCTTCATTAGAGGAAGACAGGAAGGGAAGGAAGAAAGAAAAAAGGAAAGACCAGAAAACTAGTAACAAAATGGCAGGAGTAAGTCTTTACTCATCAATAATAACATTGACTATAAAGGGGCTATTGAACTGGAAATCATTATGTTAAGTGAAATAAGCCAGGCACAGAAAGACAAACATCACATGTTCTCACTTATTTGTAGGATCTAAAAATCAAAACAATTGAACTCATGGACATAGAGAGTAGAAAGATGGTTGCCAGTAGCTAGAAAGAGTAGTCAGGGTTTGGGGGCCAGTGGGGATGGTTAGTGGGTACAAAAAAATAAATGAATAAGACCTACTATTTTATAGCGCAATAAGGTGACTATAGTCAATAACTTAATTGTACATTTTAAAATAACTAAAAGAATGTAATTGAATTGTTTGTAACTCAAGGATAAATGCTTGAGGGAATAGGTACTCCATTCTCGATGTTGTGCTTATTTCACATTTCGTATCTATATCAAAACATCTCGTACTCCATAAATATATAAACCTATTATGTACCTACAAAAATTTTAAAAATAAAAATAAATTGTGCAAAACCATATAGTTGCATGGAAATTAAACAGTCTGTTCCTGAATCACTTTTGGGTAAACTATGAAATTAAGGCAAAAATAAGAAATTCTTTGAAACTAGTAACAAATATATGACACACCAGAGTTTCTGGGACACAGATAAGCCAATGCTAACAAGGAAGTTTACAGTACCAAATGCCCAAATCAAAAATTTAGTAATATCTCAAATTAACAACCTAACATTACACCTAGAGAAACTAGAAAAACAAGAGCAAACCAATCCCAGCTAACAGAAGACAAAAAATAATGAAAATCAGAGCTGAGCTTTAGGAAATGGACACATGAAAAACCATGCAAAAGATCAATGAAAAAATAAATAAGATCAATATACCACTAGCTAGACTAATGCAAAAAAGAGAGGTCCAAATAGACACATCAGAAATGACAAAGGAGACATTATCACCTACCCCACAGAAATTAAAAAAAAAAAAACCTCCAAGACTGAAGACCACCATGCACACAAACTCGAACACCAGGAAGAAATGGATAAATTTCTGACAACACACAACCTCCCAAAATTGAACCAGAAAGAAACTGAATCTCTCAACGGGCCAATAATGAGTTTCAAAGTTGAATCAGTAATAAAAAGCCTATCAATTAGAAAAAGCCTGGGACTAGACAGAATCACAGCCAAATTCTATCAGATGTATTTGAAAAAGCTGGTACCACTACTACTGAAACTATTCCCCAAAAATTGAGGAGGAGGTACTACTTCTTGATTCATTCTATGAGAACAGCATCATCCTGCTACCAAAACCTGACAGAGACATCACAAAAAAGGAAAGTTCAGGTTAATGTCTGTGATTAATATAGGTGCAAAAATCTTCAAAAAATACTGGCAAACTGATTCCAGCAGCACATCAAAAAGCTAATCTATCAAGCTCATGTAGGCTTCATCTCTGGGATGCAAGTTTAGTGCAACATAAGCAAATCAGTAAATGTGATTCATTACATAAACAGAATTAAGACAAAGGCCACATAAATATCTCCATAGATGCAGAAAAAAAGCTTTTGATAACATTTAACATCCCTTCATGTTAAAAACTCTCAATAAACTAGATATTGAAGGAACACAGTTCAAAATAGTAAGAGTCATCTATGACAAATCCCCAGCATCATACCAAATGGGGAAAAGGTGACAGCATTTCCCCTTGAAAACCAGCACAAGACAAGTATGCCCTCTCCTACCACTCTTATTCAACATAGTATTGGAAGTCCTGGCTAGAGTGATCAGGTAAGAGAAAAAAAGTAGGACATCCAAATAGGACTAGAGGAAGTCAAACTATCCCTGTTTGCAGATGACACTATTCTATAGAAAACCCCATAGTCTTGGCCCAAAAGCTCCTTCAGCTGATAAACAACTTCAACAAAGTTTCGGGATACAAAATTAATGTACAAAAATCACTAGCATTCCTATACACCAACAATAGCCAAACCGAGAGCCAAATCAAGAATGCAATCCCATTCACAATTGCCACAAAAAAATAAAATACCTAGCAATACAGCTTACCAGGGGGTTGAAAGATCTCTATCATGAAAATTACAAAATACTGCTCAAACACAACAAATGGAAAAATAGTAATGCTTACAGATAGAAAAAATCAGTATCATTAAAATGGCTGTACTGCCCAAAGCAATTTATAGATTAAACGCTATCTCTAGCAAACTACCAATGACATTCTTCACAGAATCAGAAAAAAGTATTTTAAAACTCATATGAAACCAAGAAGGAACCCGAATACCCAAGGCAATCCTAAGCAAAAATAACAAAGCTGGAGATATTACCTGACTTCAATCTATACAAGTTGACAGTAACCAAACAGCATGATATTGGTACAAAAACAGACACATAGACTAATGGAACACAACAGAGAGCCCAGAAACAAGGCCACACACCTACAACCATCTGATCTTCACGAAGTTGAAAAAAACATGCAATAGGCAAATGACTCCCTATTCAATAAATGGTGTTGAATATGCGGAAGACTGAATCTAGACTCCCTCCTTATACAAGATATAAAAATCAACTCAAGATAAATTAAAACTTAAATGTAAAATCTAAAACTATTTTTAAAAACCTGGAAAATAACCTAGGAAATAAAATTCTGAACATAGGTCCTGGCAAATATTTCATGAAGATGCCAAAAGCAATTGCAACAAAAACAAAAATTGGCAAGTGGGATCTAACTAAAGAGCTTCTGCACAGCAAAAGAAACTATCAACAGGATAAACAGACAATCTACAAAATAGGAGAATATATTTAAAAAACTCTACATCTGTCAAAGGTGTAATATCAAGAATCTATAAGGAACTTAAGCAAATTTACAAGCAGAAAACGACCCCATTAAAAAGTGGGCAAAGGATATGATCAAACACTTTTCAAAAGAAAACATACCTACAGCCAGCAAGCATGGGAATAAATGTTCAACATCATTGACCATTATAGAAAAGTAAATCAAAACTATAATAAGATACCATCTCATACCAATCAGAATGGCTATTACTGAAGAGTCAAAATAAAACAGACACTGGTGCAATTTGGGGGAAAAAGAACACTTATACACTGCCAGTGGGGATGTACATTTGTTCAGCCACTGTGGAAAGGAGTTTGGTGATTTTGTAAAGAACTTAAAACAGAATTACCATTAGACCCAGCCATCTCATTAGAAGGCATACACCAAAAAAAATATAAATTGTTCTCCCATAAGGACAGATGTGTGTGTATGTTCATCACAGCACTATTCACAATAGTGAAGACATGGAATCAGCATAAATGCCCATTAACAGTAGGTTGAATAAAGAAAATGTACATATACAACATGGAATACTATGTAGCCATGAAAAAGAATAAGATTATATCTGGTGCAGCAACATGGATGGAGCTGGAGGCTATTATTCTAAGTAAACTAAAGCAGGAACAGAAGACCAAATACTGCATGTTCTCACTTATAAGTAGAAGGTAAACATTGAGTACACATATACACAAGAAGCGAACAATAGACATGGAGACTACTGAAGGGTGGGAGGAGGGTAAGGATTGAATAATTACTTATGACCGACTAAGCTTATTACCTGGGTGATGAAATAATTTGTACTGGAAACTCCCATGACACAACTTTACCTATATAACAAATCCGCACAGGTACCACTGAACATAAAATAAATGTTAATTTCAAAATACCAAAAAATGCAGAAAGAAAAAAACTGCCATTCAAGAATACTGTATTTGGCAAAGTTATTGTGCACATATAAAGAAGAGATAAAGTCTTTTCCAGACAAATAAAAGTTGAGAGTTCAGCACCAAACCCATCTTGCAAAAAGTGCTAAATGTAAATGAAGGATACAGACAAACCCAGAATACTCTAACATTGTAACTTTAGTGTGCAATCCACTCTTAAAATGCTGTGAATCCCAAAAGATAAATTTATCAAAAACAATAGCTACAGTAACCTGTTAAGAGAGAGGTAATATAAAAATATGTAAATTGAGATAACTGAAAGTCTCAATGTTGGGGGGATAGAGTTAAAGTGTAGAAGAATTTCTTTTGTTTTTAATTTGTTTCTATTCTTTGTGATCTAAGGTAAGTTTTTATCACTCTGAAATAATGTAGTATGTCTATTAGATGTTTTTGTAAGCCTTATAACAACCACAAAAATCTAAAATAGATTCATGAAAAACTAAAAATAAAGTATATTACCAAAAAAAAAAAAAAAAAAGAAATCACTTGACCACAAATGAAGACAGTAAGAAGGGAAGAGAGGAGTTACACACCAACAGTAAAACAAAAAAAATTGTCATAGAAAGTCCTTAGTTATCAACAGTAACACTGAATTATCCAATTAAAATGCATAGAGCCACTAAGTGGATTAAAAATAATACCTAACTGTATGTTGCCTACAAGAAACCCACTTTACCTTTAAAGATACATAGACTGAAAGTAATGGGGTGGAAAAATCTATTCCATACAACTGGAAAACAAAAAAGAGAAGTAGCTATATTTGTATTAGATAAAATAGACTACAAATCAAAGGCTGTAAAATGACAAAAAAGATCACTATGTAATGATAAAGAGGTCAATTTAGCAAGAAGATATAACAATTATAAATATCTATACATCTGACACAAGAGCTTTTATGTATATGAAGCAAACAAGAACAGCTCCAAAGAAAGAGATAGACTGAAATGCAATAGTAGTAGTGGACTTCAACACTTCACTTTGAGTAAAGAACAGATCATCCAGACAGAAATTCAACAAAAATGAGCAAAGTTAAACTATAGATGTAATAGGCCTAACTTACACTTATAAAACATTTCATCCAACTGCTGCAGAATACACCTTTTTTACATTAGCACATATGCCATTTTCCAGAATATTTCTTATCTTAGACTACATAACAAGTCTTACCAAATTCAAAAACATAGAAAAAATATCAAGTATTTGTTCTGACCACATTAAAGTAAAAGTAGAAACTAGTTACAAGAGGAAACTCAGAAAACCTCACAAACTCATGGAAATTAAACAACATGCTCCTGAATGACCAATGGGCAACAAAAGCATTAAGCATTAAATTAAAAAATCTCTTGAAACAAATGAAAATGGAAATACAACATACCAAAATCTATGGGATACATCAAAAGCAGTACTAAGAGAAAAGTTTGCAGTAAAATCATATCAAAAAAGTAGAAAGACTTCAAGAGAACAATCTAATGATGCACCTCAAAAAACTCAAAAAGCCAGAACCAAACACAAAATTAGTAGAAGAAAATAAATAATAAAGATCAGAGTAAAAATAAATGAAATTGAGACCATAAAAACAAAATAGAAGATCAAAGTAGGTTTTCTGAAAAGATAAAATTGACAAACCTTTGACTAGACTAAGAGAAAAAGAGAGAAGATCAAAATAATTAATGTGAGAAACAGAAAAAAGGGACATAAAAACTAAGGTTACAGAAATAACAGGAATTACTAGAGTCTATTATCAACAACTATATGTCAACAAATTGGAAAACTTTAAAGAAACAGATAAATTCCTCAATACATTCAACCTACCAGGATTGAACCATTAAGAAATATAAAACCTCAATAAACCAATAGCAAGTAATGAGAGTGAAGCTGTAATAAAGATCTCCCATCAACGAAAAGCCCAGGACTTGATGACTTCATTACTGAATTCTACCAAACATTTGAAGAGCAAATGTCAATACTATTCAAACTCTTCAAAAAAAAAAAAAAAAAAAAAATGAAGAGGAAGGAATACTTTCAAACTGATTATATGAGGCCAGCATTACCCTGATACCAAAACCAGGTAAGGACACAACAAAAAATGAAAATTATAGGCCAATATCACTGATGAACATATATGCAAAAATCATCAACAAAATACTCACAAACCAAATTCAACAACACATGAAAAAGATCATTCGCCACAGTCAAGTGGAATTCAATCCCAGAGATACAAGGGTTGTTCAACATATGCAAATAAATAAATGTGAAACATCACATTAGCAGAACCAAGAGCAAAAGACATATGATTATTTGAATAAATTCCAAAGAAGCATTCAATAAAATTCAGCATTCCTTTATATGAAGAACCCTAATCAAACTGGGTATAGAATAACCATACCTCAAAATAATAAAGACCTTGTATATGACAAAGCCAGAGCTAAAATTGTGCTAAATGGGGAAAAAATTGAAAGCTGTTCCTGTAAAATGTGGAACAAGACAAGGATGCCCACTTTCATTGCTTTTATTCAATATAATACTGGAAGTCCTGGCCAGAGCAATTAGGCAAGAGAAGAAATAAAGGACATCCAAATTTGAAAAGAAGTTAAATTTGCCTTGTTCACAGATGATATAATCTTATACTTAGGAAAACCTAAAGATCCCACCAAAAAACTATTAGAACTGAAAAACAAATTCAGTAAAGTTGCAGGATATAAATCAAAATGCAATAATCAATAGCATTTATATATATCAACAGTGAACAATCTAAAAAAAAAAACCAAGAAAACAATCTAATTTACAATAGCTACAAAATATATAAAATATCTAGAAATCAATTTAATCCCAAAGTGAAAGCTCTATACATCAAAAACAATAAAACAAGACAAAAGAAATCTAAAAGGATACCAAAAAAGGAAAGATATTCCATGATCATGAACTGGAAGAATTAATATTGTTAAAATGACAATACTACCCAAAGCAATTTACAAATTCAATACAATTCCCATGAAAGTACCACAGAAATAGAAAAAAAAATCCTAAAACATATTTAAACACCAAAAGTCCCCCAACAGTCACAGCAACCCTGAGCAAAAAGAACAAATCTATAGGCATCACACCACCTGACTTCAAAATTTACTACCAAATTATACTAACCAAACCAGGATGGTACTAGCATAAAAGCAGATGCATAGTCCAATGGAATAGAAACAAATAACCTAGATATAAATCTATGCATTTACAGAAAACTCATTTTTGACAATAATGTCAAGAACATACAATGGGGAAAGAACAGTCTCTTCAGTAAGCAGTGCTGGGAATACTAGATGTCCGTATGCAGAGGAAAGAAACTAGACCCCTATCTCTCACCATAAACAAAAAATCAAATTAAAATGGATTAAAGACTTAAGTCTAAGACCTGAAACTGTGAAACTACTACAAGAAAACAGTAGAGAAATGTTCCATTACATTAGTCTGGGTAAAGATTTTTTGTGTAGGAGCTCAAAAGCACAGGCAACCAAAGCAAAAACAGGCAAATAAATAAAATTACATCAAGCTAAAAAGCTTCCACACAGCAAAGGAAACATGTTATCAACAAACTGAAGAGACAACCCACAAAGTGGGAGAAAATATTTGCAAAAGACCCATCTGACAAGGGATTGGGGATCTGACCGGAATATATAAGAAGCTCAAACAATTCAGTTGCACAAAAATAAAGAGAAATAATGCAATTTAAAATGGGCAAAAGGCCCGATTAAACACTTATTAAAAGAAGACTTACAAATGGTTAACAGATATATGAAAAAAATACTGAACATTGCTTATAATCAGATTAACTCAAATCAAAATTTTAATGCGATATCATCTCATCACAGTTAAAATGGCTTTTATTAAAAAGACAGGCAATAACGGATGCTGCCAAGGATTCAGAGAAATGGGAACCCTCATACAGTGTTGGTGGAAATGTAAATTAGTACAGTTACTATGGAGAACAGTATAAAGGTTCCTCAAAAAACTAAAGATAGAACTACAATATGATTCAGCAATTCCACTACTGGGTATATATCAAAAGAAAGAAAATCTATATATCAAAAGACATCTGTCTGCACTCCTATGTTTATTGCAGCATTATTCACAATAGTCAAAATATGGAATCAACCTAAGTGCCCATCAGTAGGTGAATGGATAAAGAAAATGTGGTGCATATACACAGTGGAATACTATTCAGCCATAAAAAGGATAAAATCCTGGCATTTGCAGCAACGTGGGTAGAACTTGACGTCATCATGTTAAGTGAAATAAGCCAAGCACAGAAAGACAAATATTGCGTGTTCTCAGCTACTTGTGGAAGCTCTAAAAAAAGCGGATCTCATGAAGATAGAGAGTAGATTGGTGGTTACCAGAGGCCAAGAAGGGTAGTGAGTAGGCAGTGATAAAGACAAGCAGATAAATGGGCACATATATATGGTTTGATAGACGATCTAAGACCTAGTGTTAGATGGATCATAGGGTGACTATAGTTTACAGCAATCTATTGTATATTTCAAAATACCTAGAAGAGAATTGAATGGTTCTACCATAAAGAAAATATAAATATTTAAGGTAATGATAATCCACGTACACACAAAAAATTGATCTTTATGAATTGTATTAATGTATTAAATTATCACATGTTCCCCAAAACTATGTACAGCTAATATGCATCAATAAAATTTTTAAAGCTGTTTATCTCTAAGAGTTTAACAAATTGATTTCAAGGAGCACTATCTTTCCATGGAGTTAGAAGATAAAGTTTAAGTGCTTTTAACATTGAGGTAACCGTAATTGAAACATCTCTAAGAGGAACATGGTTAAGATATATTAGCACTTTAAGAAATACTTTTTAATGTAAGTTTTAGATAAATATACAGTCACTGATATTCCAAGGAGTTGCTATTCCTTTGGTTATTTTCCCTAGCATAGTTATGGAGAAACAATGAGATATTGTTTTCTGAAGAGCTAGAATACATTGATTTGCTATATAATGAAATGCTCAAATTAATAGGTGTAATTTTTGTAAAAAAAAAAAAAAGAAAGAAAGAAAGAAAGAAAGAAAAGAAAAGAAAAAAGAAATATGCTTAATCAAAATTCCATTTCAGATCAATTTCAGGGTCAGGGTTTTACCCTGACCTTAACAAGGCACCTCTGGAAATAATAATGTTTACACTAAGAATATGATTAGTATTATCATTTCTAGAAAATTATTAAATGAAAAAAATGCTCCCAAGTAAGAAAAACAATTTCTGCATTAAAAATGCTTACTAACAGTTAATTAGCATTATTAATGTTCCAAACTTACCCTACTATCATGAGAAAAGGCTATAGCTTTTTTTCCATGACTGAACCCTTCTGATTTATCTCCTTTAGTGTATTGCAACTCATGCAACAATTTCATTTAGGGTATTGCCATCTCATGGAAGCATACTCCTCAGAACAATGAAGCACAATTTCTGATTCCCTCTAACTACTCACTGAGATGATTGGAATAAATTCAACATGCCTTTGATGTATTACCCATCTGGAAAATGGTTTCAACTTTCAATTTGGCTTCCAATCCTTCTCTTGCTGCTTTCAACTAGGGGCAGGGCTTCCAGAGCTCACTGGCATTCCTCTCATAAGTATAGCAGTCTAGCCTTCAAGTTCTTTGCCTCTATGTTGCTAACCTTGCAGATTATGGTTGTCTGGCCACTATCTGCAGGCACTTCTATCCACTTCCTGGAATTCTCTATTCTCTCCTAGCTGCCTATGCTGTTGGCCACTGTAAGCTCTCTTCCACAATCTGGCTTCCCTGATTGTACAGTTGCCTGCTTTCCTTTTCCACTAACAAAGCAGATTTGCTCTCTATTGTAGATGGAATTTCCTACCCACTGACAGATTTCTTATCTGCTCCCCAATGTAGTTGAAGTTTCCTGCCCACTTTAGCTGTCCACTTCCTTTTCCACTGTGACCCAGGATAACAATCTGTTGCCACTATTCTAGAGTTCCCTGTCCATTCTGAGACAAGACTTCTACCACTTCTGTCTAGTAGAGCTTGCCTCCACCCTTTCCCAGCATTCTCCTCATGCTAGGAGACTCTCTCACACTTCTGGGTTTTTTTTCCACCAAAATTGCACATTGAGACAAAACCAATGCCTGTCACAGCCACATAGTCCTTTCGATAAACCTCTGGTATACAGTGCAGCTTATCTGTCCATGTATTTGATGATGACTTTTGTCTGCCTCTTTCTTCAGATAAACATTTTCTTATATGGGCCAGACAACGCCAACAAGTCTAGAAACAAGCATCGCTATAATTAATTTAGGATGAGACTTTTTGTCCTATTCCTTCAAATCAGCATTTACTTATATTGATCAGGCCCATGACTAACTTGTCCAGGAATTTATCTCACTGGAATAAATTTTGGTGTTGGCATTTTCCCCCTTCCTCTTCAGATAAGCATTTACTTGTAAGGATTAGACAATATAAATAGCTAGTCTAGAAACAAATATCATTTCATGTAATATTTCCCCCTCCTTCTTCAGAAGATGTTTATGTGGATTAGACACCTGACTAACTCATCCAGAATCCAATATCACTATGATTAATTTTAGTGATTTCACCCTCTTCCTTCAAATAAACATTCATGATTATGTATAATAATTGGTCTCTCCCCGTGCAGCTATAACAAAATACCTGAGACTAGGTAATTTATAAAGAGCAAAAATTTGTTTTCTTACAATTCTGGAGGCTAGTAAGTGAAAGATTAAGGAAATGTCCACTGGTTACTTGGTGAGGGCTGCCTTTTCCTTCCAAGATGGCACCTTATTACTATATCTTTCAAAGGAGAGGAATATTGTGTCCTCGCATGATGAAAGGTGAACAGGAAAAAAATGTAAACATTGGATGAAGACCTTTTTAAGGACTTAATCTCATTCATGAGGGGAGGAGGCCTCATCATCCAATCACCTCTTGAAAGTCCTACCTCTTGGCCAGGTGCAGTGGCTCACACCTATAATCCCAGCACTTTCGGAGGCCTAGGCAGGCAGATCACAAGGTCAAGAGATTGAGACCAACATGGTGAAATGCTGTCTCCACTAAAAAGACAAAAATTAGCTGGGTGTGGTGGCACGTGCCTGTAATTCCAGCTACTCAGGAGGCTGAGGGAGGAGAATCGCTTGAACCCAGGAGGCAGATATTGCAGTGAGCCGAGATCATGCCATTGCACTCTAGCCTAGCAACAGAGCCAAACTCCGTCAAAAAAAAAAAAAAAAAAAAAAAGTCCTACCTGTTAATACCATCACAACGGCAATTAAGTTTCAACACCTGAATTTTGGAAGGAACATACTCAGATACTCAAACCACGGCACTCCCCATCCAGAAACAGCCTCTGATAGGCTCTGCATTTTTTTCAATAGCTCTTTTCCAGAAAGTTCTGTCCTCATCCCTCTACTCTCGTAGAAACACTGAAGGACAGGGGCTTAATTTGGTTATCCTTCAAGCAAACACATCTGCTTCTTGTCTTGTCTACCATCATTTGCTTCTCCCAGATTGTTTTCTTTTCATGGTCATGCCACTGCAGAAATTCCCAGAGAAGGGGAGTTATACTCAGTTCTTCAATCAATCACTTTCTTAGCCTACTCCTGAAATTTTCCTTAGACCATCCCTTGCAACCACTCCTACTTAGGATTTTCCTTGTCCCATAGGCCAAGTGGTCTGGCCTCCCCTTCAGAATCCTTAACCAAAACAATGCCCTAATGGGCGTCCACTCAGGAGTTGTAGCAATGGCAACCGAGGGCTAGATCTGGGGTGAGGGGTCATATGGGCACTGTCCAGCAGGTGACCTTCCCCTTAGGACACACATGGTTGGAAATGTAGGTCCTGGGGAGTGTGCCATGGTCACAGTTCTCCAGGTGAGCTGCTAGGAAGAGATATGCCTGAGGCCTGAGCTCAAGTAACCCTTTCTTCCGGTTTCCTTCATGTCTCTGTCAGTCCAGCTCAAAAGCTCTCTCCACTCATTCGGATCATACAATAGCTCCCCAAAGTAACACCCTGATGAAATGTGTAAGTAATGATGGCTTATTTTTTTCTCTTTCAGCAAAATGGTCTCATTATGAGCATAAGCAGTAATAATATTTTCATTAACCAAAATGTGCGACAAATGTTATGTAATTAGAAGCTTATAGCCAGAGAATTTGGGACTGTGGCTGCTTTGGGAAAATCCAGAGCTTTTGGTTTTCTGGAAGTAGGTCTAGACTAGAGTTTTGGAGGAAAATAAAATCTAGTTCACCAAAATAACATAACTCAGTTAGCTGAACTTCATTATATGTCCAAGTGATCAATGATATGCATTATCGGGCCAGACCTTACATTTTCCCTTTCATCAAGAGGATGGCAGAGATTGTTCCACCTCCAAAATGTTATATAAGAGGCCCAGAATTTTTCTTAAATGTGAGTACATACCTGAAAGCAGGGGTTTTGATGACTAAACAATTTGAACACCAAGTAAAACTGTTCAAGGTGATTCATTACTAGATATACAATTTATTCATACATACCAAGTGACAATAAAGACATACTGCAAATATTTCCAAATAATGTCTTGTATAGGAACCACCATGCAGGGACAAGAGCTATGAACTGGTAATCAAGAAATCCAGGACAGGGTGGCTCACATCTGTAATCCCAGTGCTTTGGAAGGCTGAGGTGGGAGGATCACTTGAGGCAAGGAGATTGAGACAAGCCTGACCAACATAGCATGACCCCGCCTCTGCAAAACTTTCTAAAATTAACTGGACATGGTGGCAAGTGCCTGTAGTCCAGTTACTTGGGAGGCTGAGGCAAGAGGATCACTTGAACCAAGGAGTTCAAGGCTACAGTGAGCTGTGATTGCACCACTACACTCCAGCCTGGGACCCTGTATAAAAAAAAGAAAGAAAGAATAAATACAGAAGGGGAGATCCAAGATGGCCGTTTAGGAACAGCTCAGGATTGCAGCTCCCAGTGAAAGCGCAGAGGGTGAGTGGACGCCGCGTTTTTATTGCCCACAGACTAGGAAATTCCCGGGCAGAGGTGCTCCACGCTCGCCAGCGCGGCTGTTGTGGCCAGCGCTGCTGTGCCGGCCAGCGCTGGCCGGCGCCAACCAGCACCGCTGCTCTGCCCCGCGCGGCTGCTTTGTCGGCGCCCCGGAGCCGCGGTTCTCCGTACAAAATACACCGGTCCGGGTGCCCTTTTGGCTGACGATTGGAGCCACAGGAAGTCGCCCATATGCTGGTTCAAAAAGGGGACTGAGCAGAGAACCAGGACAGTAGATTCCAGGGCAAAAAAAAAAAGAAAAAAAAGCGCCACAAACCTCAGTGCCACTGTTTAAGCCAGCGCAGTGAGTGGCCGCAGGGGAAAACAAACAGACCCCGGCGCCTCTTCAACAGGCGACTGGAACACCAACTTAAAAAAGGCTCTGAGGCAGGGAGCCAGGCGATCAGGCTCGGCTGGCCCCACCCCCATAAAAGAACAGCAACCAGAAACTCTGGATTGAGAATTTCACAGCGAGCGCAGCTGAACCCGGGACGGTCCAGCTCTGTGGGGGAGGGGCGTCCGCCATTACCAAGGCAGCCCGCCGTTGCCAAGGCAACACGCCACAGCAGAGACTCCGCCCCAACAGAGGCGGGCCACCATCACCAAAGCAGTTCTAACTACACCCATATAAACAGGACTGCAGGGAAGTTCACTGGGCAGAGGGGCGCAGCCCACAGCAGCTCAGCAAAGCTGCTATAGGCCGACAGTGACTAGGCTGCCTCCTTGCTGGGCTGGGCAGGTCTGAAGGAAAAAAAGAAAAAAAAAAAAAAAAAAAAAAGAAGGCAGCAGCATAACGGAAACTCATAAATAAAGCCCTAAATCCCTGGGACAGAGCACCTGGGAACAAAAAGCAGTTTATGAGTTCTGCTGCAGCAGACCTAAAAGTACCTGCCCAGCAGCTCTGAATAAAAAACAACAGAGCTCACAGCTCACCGTTTGAGCTCCTATAAAGAAAAGACCGTCTCCTCAAGCAGCTCCCTGACCCCTATATATCCAAAAAGACACCTCATAGAGGAGAGATCAGATTGACACTAGGCGGGTATCCTTCTGGGACAAAGATAGAAGAAGAAGAAAACTGGTAACAACCCTTGCTGTTCAACAGCTGCTGCAGGTGATCCCCAGGCAAGCAGGGCCTGGAGTGAACCTCAGCAGACCTACAGCAGAGGGGCCAGACTGTCAGAAGGAAAACCAAGAAGCAGAAATAACCTCATCATCAACAAACAGAACGTCAATCTGAAAGATTTGAGACCCAATCTGAAAGCCAGCAACTACAAAGTCGACAGGTGGATAAATCCTTAAGGATGGGAAGAAACCGGTGCAAAAAGGATGAAAACACCCAAAACCAGAACACCTCTCCTCCTAAAAGGGATCACAACTCCTCGCCAGCAAGGGAACAAGGTTGGATGGAGAATGAGTGTGATGAAATGACAGAATCAGAATTCAGAAGGTGGGTAGTAAGAAACTTCTGTGAACTTAAAGAACATGTTCTAACCAAATGCAAAGAAACTAAGAACCTTGAAAAAAGATTTGACGAAATGCTAACAAGAATGGACAAAATAGAAAGGAATATAAGTGAATTGATGGAGCTGAAAACTGCAACACGAGAACTTCGTGAAGCATGCACAAGTATCAACAGCCGAATTGACCAAGCAGAAGAAAGGATATCAGAGGTCGAAGATCAACTCAATGAAATAAAACGGGAAGGCAAGACTGGAGAAAAAAGGGTAAAAAGGAACGAACAAAGTCTCCAAGAAATGTGGGACTGTGTGAAAAGACCTAATCTACGTTTGATAGGCGTACCCGAATGCGACGAAGAGAATGAATCCAAGCTGGAAAATACTCTGCAGGATATTATCCAGGAAAACTTCCCCAACCTAGCAAGGCAGGCAAACATTCAAGTCCAGGAAATACAGAGAACACCACAAAGATATTCGTCAAGAAGAGCAACCCCAAGGCACATAATCGTCAGATTCACCAGGGTCAAAATGAAGGAGAAAATACTAAGGGCAGCCAGAGAGAAAGGTAGGGTTACCCACAAAGGGAAGGCCATCAGACTCACAGCAGATCTCTCAGCAAAAACCCTACAAGCCAGAAGAGAATGGGGGCCAATATTCAACATCCTTAAAGAAAAGAACTTTCAACCCAGAATCTCCTATCCAGCCAAACTAAGCTTCATAAGTGAAGGAAAAATAAAATCCTTTGGGAACATGCAAGTACTCAGAGATTTCGTCACCACCAGGCCAGCTCTACAAGAGCTCCTGAAAGAGGCTCTACACATATAAAGGAACAACAAGTACCAGCTCAACTAAAGGGCAAAACAGCCAGCTAGCACCAAAATGGCAGTATCAAATTCACACATAACAATATTAACCCTAAATGTAAATGGACTAAATGCCCCAATCAAAAGACACAGACTGACAAATTGGATAAAAAGACAAAACCCATTGGTGTGCTGTATCCAGGAAACCCATCTCACATGCAAGGATACACAAAGGCTCAAAATAAAGGGATGGAGGAAGATTTACCAAGCAAATGGAGAGCAAAAAAAAGCAGGAGTTGCAATTCTCATCTCTGATAAATTAGACTTTAAAGCAACAAAGATCATAAGAGACAAAGAGGGACATTACATAATGGTAAAAGGATCAATGCAACAAGAAGAGCTAACGATCCTAAATATATACGCACCCAATACAGGAGCACCCAGATACATAAGGCATGTTCTTAATGACTTACAAAGGGACTTAGACTCCCACACAATAATAGTGGGAGACTTTAACACCCCATTGTCAACATTAGACAGATCAACCAGACAGAAAATTAACAAGGATATCCAGGACTTGAACTCAGACCTGGACCAAGCAAACCTAATAGACATTTACAAAACTCTCCACCCAAAATCCAGAGAATATACATTCTTCTCAGCACCACATCACACCTACTCTAAAATTGACCACATAATTGGGAGTAAATCACTCCTCAGCAAATGCAAAAGAACGGAAATCGTAACAAACAGTCTCTCAGACCACAGTGCAATCAAGTTAGAACTCAGGATTCAAAAACTAACTCAGAACCGCACAGCTTCATGGAAACTGAACAACTTGCTCTTGAATGTTGACTGGGTAAACAATGAAATGAAGGCAGAAATAAAGATGTTCTTCGAAACCAACGAGAATGAAGACACAACATACCAAAATCTCTGGGACACATTTAAAGCAGTATCTAGAGGAAAATATATAGCAATAAGTGCCCACATGAGAAGCAAGGAGAGATCAAAAATTGACACCCTATCGTCAAAACTGAAAGAGCTAGAGGAGCAAGATCAAAAAAACTCAAAGTCTAGCAGAAGACAAGAAATAGCTAAGATCAGAGCAGAACTGAAGGAGATAGAGACACAAAAAACCCTTCAAAAAATCAATAAATCCAGGAGCTGGTTTTTTGAAAAGATCAACAAAATAGACAGACCACTAGCCAGATTAATAAAAAAGAAAAGAGAGAATAACCAAATTGATGCAATAAAAAACGATAAAGGGGATATCACCACAGATTCCACAGAAATTCAAACCATCATCAGAGATTATTACAAACAACTCTATGCACACAAACTAATAAACCTGGAAGAAATGGATAAATTCCTGGACACTTGCCTCCTGCCAAGCCTAAACCAGGAAGAAGCCGAAACCCTGAACAGACCCATAACAAGGTCTGAAGTTGAGGCAGCAATTAAGAGCTTACCACCCAAAAAAAGCCCAGGTCCAGATGGGTTCACAGCTGAATTCTACCAGACATACAAAGAGGAGCTGGTACCATTTCTTCTGAAACTATTCCAAACAATACAAAAAGAGGGAATTCTTCCCAAATCATTTTATGAGACCAACATCATCCTGATTCCAAAACCCGGCAGAGACTCAACAAGAAAAGAAAACTTCAGGCCAATATCCATGATGAACATAGATGCAAAAATCTTCAATAAAATACTGACAAGCCGACTGCAACAGCACATCAAAAAGCTTATCCACCATGATCAAGTAGGCTTCATCCCGGGGATGCAAGGCTGGTTCAACATACGCAAGTCTATAAACGTAATTCACCACATAAACAGAACCAAAGACAAAAACCACATGATTATCTCAATTGATGCAGAGAAGGCCTTTGACAAAATTCAACAGCCCTTTATGCTAAAAACACTCAGTAAGCTAGGTATCAATGGAACGTATCTCAAAATAATAAAAGCTATTTATGACAAACCAACAGCCAATATCATACTGAATGGGCAAAAACTGGAAGCATTCCCCTTGAAATGTGGCACCAGACAAGGATGCCCGCACTCACCACTGCTATTCAATATAGTATTAGAAGTCCTAGCCAGAGCAATCAGGCAAGAAAAAGAAATAAAGGGCATTCAAATAGGAAAGGAGGAAGTCAAATTGTCTCTATTTGCAGACGACATGATTGTATATCTAGAAGACCCCATCGTCTCAGCCCCAAACCTCCTGAAACTGATAAGCAAGTTCAGCAAAGTCTCAGGATACAAAATCAATGTGCAAAAATCACATGCATTCCTATACACCAATAACAGACTTAAAGAGAGCCAAATCAAGAACAAACTTCCATTCACAATTGCCACAAAGAGAATAAAATACCTAGGAATACAACTAACAAGGAATGTAAAGGACCTCTTCAAGGAGAACTACAAGCCACTGCTCAACGAAATAAGAGAGGACACAAACAGATGGAGAAACATCCCATGTTCATGGTTAGGAAGAATGAATATCGTGAAAATGGCCATACTGCCCAAAGTAATTTACAGATTCAATGCTATCCCCATCAAGCTACCAATGACCTTCTTTGCAGAACTGGAAAAAACCACCTTAAACTTCATATGGAACCAAAAGAGAGCCCGCATAGCCAAGTCAATTCTAAGCAAAAAGAACAAAGCGGGGGGCATCACACTACCAGACTTCAAACTATACTACAAGGCTACAGTAATCAAAACAGCATGGTACTGGTACCAAAACAGAGATATAGACCAATGGAACAGAACAGAGGTCTCGGAGGCAACACAACATATCTACAACCATCTGATCTTTGACAAACCAGACAAAAACAAGCAATGGGGAAAGGATTCCCTGTTCAATAAATGGTGTTGGGAAAGCTGGCTAGCCATGTGCAGAAAGCAGAAACTGGACCCCTTCCTGACACCTTACACTAAAATTAACTCCAGATGGATTAAAGACTTAAACATAAGACCTAACACCATCAAAACCCTAGAAGAAAATCTAGGCAAAACCATTCAGGACGTAGGTGTAGGCAAGGACTTCATGACCAAAATGCCAAACGCATTGACAACAAAAGCCAAAATAGACAAATGGGACCTAATCAAACTCCAAAGCTTCTGCACAGCAAAAGAAACAATCATTAGAGTGAATCGGCAACCAACAGATTGGGAAAAAATTTTTGCAGTTTACCCATCTGACAAAGGGCTGATATCCGTAATTTACAAAGAACTAAAGCAGATTTACAAGAAAAAAACTAACAAGCCCATTCAAAAGTGGGCAAAGGATATGAACAGACACTTCTCAAAAGAAGACATACGTGAGGCCAACAAACATATGAAAAAATGCTCATCATCACTGGTCATCAGAGAAATGCAAATCAAAACTACACTGAGATACCATCTCACGCCGGTTAGAATGGCGATCATTAAAAAATCTGGAGACAACAGATGCTGGAGAGGATGTGGAGAAATAGGAACACTTTTGCACTGTTGGTGGGAGTGTAAATTAGTGCAACCATTGTGGAAGACAGTGTGGCGATTCCTCAAGGACCTAGAAATAGAAATTCCATTTGACCCAGCAATCCCATTACTGGGTATATATCCAAAGGATTACAAATCGTTCTACTATGAGGACACGTGTACACGAATGTTCATTGCAGCACTGTTTACAATAGCAAAGACCTGGAAACAACCCAAATGCCCATCGACGATAGACTGGATAGGGAAAATGTGGCACATGTACACCATGGAATATTATGCAGCCATCAGAAACGATGAGTTTGGGTCCTTTGTAGGGACATGGATGAACCTGGAAACCATCATTCTCAGCAAACTGACAGAAGAGCAGAAGATCAAACACCGCATGTTCTCACTCATAGGTGGGTGTTGAACAATGAGAACACATGGACACAGGGAGGGGAGCACTACACACTGGGGTCAGTTGGGGGGAAGTAGGGGAGGGAGGGTGGGGGGTGGGAAGCTGGGGAGAGATAGCAAGGGGAGAAATGCCAGATGTAGGTGATGGGGAGGAAGGCAGCAAATCACACTGCCACGTGTGTTCCTATGCAACAATTTTGCATGTTCTTCACATGTACCCCAAAATGTAAAATGCAATAAAATAAATAAATGGGAAAAAAAAAAAGAATTTAAATAACCATTTCACAGAAAAAAAAAAAAAGAATAAATACATAAATCTAGGATTTCCATTCACTAGGTGTCATCTGAAATCAGTATGCCGTGCTTGAAGAAGGTTACCTAAAAATCTTTGCCAATTCTACAAAGGATTAAAGCCTGGGCCTTTGCAGTTTTCAGGATTTTGCAGAAAAGAAAATAACAATAATACATTGAAAAAAATCTTTCTTAGCTCTGTTAGTTCTCTTAATGTCTAGGAACATCTGGAACATACCAAAGACATCTCAAAAGAAGAGTAATGTCTCTTTCTCCAGAGTAATAAAGATGCTGTGTTCCATACTGTTATCTTCACGAAAATACAAATGTCCACTTTACTCAGTGGAACCCAGAATGAGGTTCTGGCATTTTTCTCTTTTATCCTGAACCAAACTTGTGCTGTTAAATATTTAATAACTCACTCCTAGGGGGAAAGCAGATCTTGGTCTGTAGCATTAACATATTTCCATGGTGTAAAAATCTGCCACAATGGCTGATTTTATTCCTCTTATCTTAGTCTGTTTTCCTGCTGTTATAACAGAATATCGTAGACTGTGTAATTTATATAAGCTTATTTGGCTCACAGTTCTTGAGGCTGGAAAGTCTAAGTGCAAGGAGCTGCATATGATGGGGACCTTCTTGCTGCATCATCTTACGGTGTGAAGGCAGAAGGACATAAGAAGAGCACACACAAGTGAGAAGAAGGCTCAACTCATCCTTTTATCAGGAACCCACTCCTGTGATAATGACATTAATCTATTCATGAGGACAGAGCCCTCATGACCTAATCGCCTCTTAAAGGTCCCACATCTTAACACTGTTGCATTGGGGATTAAGTTTCAAACACATAAACTTTGGAGGACACATTCAAGCCATAGCACCACCAAAGTTACGTCACCGAATGCAGAGTTAAGAAGAGATACCCAGGGTTAGCTCTCACAAAATGATGTGAGCCAACAAGATCTCTGATAAGAAATGTAATCTATGCAAAAAAGAAGAGAAAGTTAAAATGGTAATGAGCAGTATCTTCCAATTGTGAAGGGCTGTCATAAAATGTGATGTTTACTCATTCTCTATTTCAATGATATACAAAACAGTTGTAGGAGATGAGTGATTGGCATGGAACTCAGAAATTAGAGACAGTCAAGTTGGATTCAAGTCCTGATTCTATCATTACTAACTTGGGCAAGTCACTTGACATTTTAGAGATTTAGAATCCTCATCTAGAAATACTAAATATGATAGCACTTGCAGAGTTCTAATAACACTGTCTGGCATACTCAATGAAATGTTAGCTCTTATTATCATCACATTCGTCATCATCATCTGCAGAATTGATATAAAAAAAGCTAACTGGTCAACTTTCCTCAGAGGTTTTGAAAATTGAAATATTGTATGCAAAGTAATTTGTAATCTATAAACACTATTCCAATCTGATATAGGTATCTATTATTACTTACTTAGCTCAGAGATATAAAACTAAAGGAGTTCTTAAGGGAAATGTATGTTAACTTTTTCTAGAGAGCTTTAAAAGTAAGAGAGAATCTCATTGTACGTAAAGAATCCTGTCTCAGTCACAATCAGAAGGGAGTTTGTTATACATTAGAGATCATCTGATCCAACGGCTCATCATATAGATGTGAAAATAGCTGATGAAATTTTAAGTAACTTAACTAAGAAGTTAGCAACAGCGTAAGGACTAGTATCTAGGTCATTTGACTCATAGTATTCTTTCCATCAATTGCATAATAATATTGGACTCTACAGCTGCTTGCCGGTCTTGCTGTCTAGCCAGCCACAAAGGAATAGTAAATGGCAAAATGTTCTTAGCTTATCTTGAGGCCAGAAACCAGTGGAAGTTTGGACATAGATTATACGCTTAATTCAGTATCAAGGTTTGGGATTTACACCCGTCATTATTTTCTCACAAGTAGTGAAAGTGAGGGATCTGTGTTAAAATTTAAGTCTTAATTTTAATTATTTTGGGCCTGTCTTTTGCCTATTTTCTTCAGAGGCAAAAGAAAAAGCACCCTGGTTCACTAGGGCCCAAAATGTAATATTGTTCAAAAAGCCCATCACTTCCCAGGACTTCAGTTTACTCATATGTAAAGATAGATGGTTTAATTAGATTACTCAATTTTCACTTTGAAAAGCATTTATTTATTACCTATTATGGGGCAAATGCTGTGCTAGAAATTTCTAGCTATCTCTGTTGAGATAAAAAGTCCAGTAGAGAAAGCAGACATATATACATTATATTACAACTGTAATTTATTACCATTTGTCCAATAATAGCAATATCCACACGGTGCCACAGAGGAGACAATAACCACTTGTAATGTGGAAGACTTAAAAAAGCGGGTAATGTTGTAGCTAGATTTTGAAGTATGTGTAGTAGTTTCATAGGTGAAGAATTTGCAATAGAGCATTCCAGGCGGGAGAAACAGCATTCACAAAGGTAGAGAAGCATCAAAGTGTCTGGTAGTTTTGGGTAGCATCAAGAAATTTGAAATGACCAGAATGAGAGTGTCCAGTAATGGCAGCAGTTAACATTTATTGAGCGCTTTGTATGAACCAAAAGCTGTTCTATAATCAGTATAAAAACAAATAATGAGATACTTTGCTTTCTTTCAAAATTGATAGTATTTTACATTCACTCTACATCTCAGTTAAAAGCAAACACTTTTTAGATGCTCAAAAGCCATTTGCAGTTTGTGACTGCTATATTGGAAATCCGACCTAAGTGAAACTGCTTGTTGTGCACTAGTGTTTTCGTTATTGTGGTTTTTGTTGCTGTTTTGTTTTGCTTTCTGTTTCTACGATCACAGTTCACATGGTCATCCAAGGTGCTTCCCTGTGGAATTGGAAAACTCAGAGATTCTCTAACCAACTTCTCATGTAGTCTTAAAATTTACTACTCTTTGGGTCAGGTTAATTGACCTTTTTCCAAGTTGCTTTGGTATTTTTGAGCTTGTCCAGTAGGCAAGTGAATATGCGTATCTGTGTCTCAATATAAGCTTAATAGCAAGAGATATGCATGGTGACTTCTTAATCAGCATATAGTGGTATTTGAAACGACAGGAATGGATGAGGTCAGTCACAAAACATATGGATACATTGCAGAATGAGAAGGCAAGTGGACTAAGGCTCTACCACACTCAAAGGGAGAGCAAAGGAAGAGAAATTGTCAAAAAATTAGGAGCAGAGTCAGGAACAGAGTGGTATCTCAGGAGACAAGGAAGGAGAATCTTTAAAGACAGGAACAGACAACCATATTGAAACCACCTTTGCAAAAATTATAACAGTGAGAAAATTAGGGTAGTAAAAGATCTACTCTAACCAACCTCTCATCTTGCCTTGAGCCTTCAATCTGCCCTTAATTATTCCTGGGCTTGGGCCAAGCTAACTTCGGGATACATTTAGTTTATAGTTTAAATAATAATAGAACTTCAAAATGCAACTGCCTTTGTAAAGCTAAGGAGAGACCACCAGGCAAATAGGATAAGAGGAGCCTGAATTCTGCCAAGGTATAAACATAAATAATCACTCACCATTATTTCAGAGGCCGCAAGATATGCAACTTCCCCAATTACTCCTAACGATAACATAACTATTGTGGAACCTAAGATTGACCTTTTGAAATGTCTTTTCAGGTTTGTTACATGTCTGATAACCAATGGCTCCACCTGGACCTGCCAACTGCTCCTGTGGTCCCACCCAAAAGTGACTCAGTGGGCATAAGAACCATTTCCTATGCCCCTATGATCACATCCCAAACCAACTGGCAGCAAGCACCCATTGCCTAGCCACCCTGCCTTTCTTCCCCCAAACAATCCTTGAAAAACCCTAGCCTCCAAATTTTCTTGGAAGCTAATTTGATTTAGCTAGCTCGACAGGTGTAAAACTGTTTCTCTATTGCAATTCCCCTGCCTTGATAAATCAGCTCTATCTGGGCAGTGGGCAAAATGAACTCATTGAGTGGTTACAATATCAACTGTCATATAAAGGTCATGATGATTAAGAAGCTTGTCAGCTCTATCATTATGCAATTCCATAATCTTTAACGAATGTGTTTTTAAAGAGAAAAAAGTCAAATTTGTTAAAGAAAGTAAAGATGGTGTAACCCCCATGAAACTGCCTGCATTAAACTTTTCATTTTAGCCAAAAGCTCCCTCTTGTGTTCAGAATGGAGATTTTCTTGAGAGATGACAAAAAGGCTTTAAGAATATCTGCTGTTGTATCTTTCGTAATATTCTTTTGTAATATCAATTTTTGCCAATAGATACATATTAATTTTTTAATCAGACAAAAATGATATAATAAAAATTTTAAAACAGGATAGTGTATTTCCTCTAGACTTAGGACTTCTGTAGAAAGCCATCATGTGAACACAAAAAATTCCAGTAAGTGTGATACCTTTCTCAAAGGAGTACAGAAAGTTCATTGAGAGTCAGTAACTTCTGGGAAAAACTAACATGTTTAACAATCAGCTCAGGTGATTCAGATTCATACTGCAATTTGAAAACTATCTCTATGCCTTCAAGCTATCATGTCTCCATTAAAAAGAGAAAAGAAAAATGTCCTCCCTTAGAAGGATCCAGGAGATCTGTAAGACTCACTATCCAGACACAGGAAGGATAGTAGCAGTGGAAGTTGCCAGAAGCAGAGACACTAGCTTTGTTTGTTTTACTTTTGGAGACTCTGGGAAATTAGGGAAAGAACGGAGTCCTAGAAAGCTAGAAGACTAGGGGTTAATATCAGCCCTCCCTCTAAATGGCTGCTTGTGTGTAACCTTGGACAAGACCCTTCCTTTTCTAGGTCTCAGATTTTCCTTTGATGAAACCCTTCTAATTTGTGATCTAAGAGTCATACCACGAAAGAAGCAAGACTGCAAAGCAGGCAATGTTTCTCATCCTCTCATCTTACCTGTTTACATGGCTATTATCCACATGAGAGCCCAAGGTCCTGATGCCACCCACGCTGAACTGTTGAATACCCTCTACTTCAAAATCCTGTGCAAATGGAAAGCAAATTGAAGCAGCCTTCTCTCCATTTTAAAGTATATCTGGCAAACAAAGAACACTTAACAGTGGTCCAGTGGTTACATTTGAGAAAGGATCTAAGAGTTGTTATGGAGGAGGGAGTAGAGACCTTTTGTTGTATACCTTTTGTTAGGTATGGGTTTTTTTGTTTGTTTGTTTTTTACCGTGTATACATTGCATGTGTACAAGTATGTGTGTCCATATATGTGTGATAAACAACAACATACTTTGCCTGTCAATTGAAATTCCTTGCCCTCATAGCCAAACACAATTGAGAAAAGTGAATTCCCAGTGAGTTTTTACTGGTACCATACAATGGTAGAGTAATATACACAATCCAGGAACGTTGCCACTGCTGCACGGGACTCAAACAAATTTCTTAAGAAATGGAGTTTAACCGCATGTTCTCACTCATAGGCGGGTGTTGAACAATGAGAACACATGGACACAGGGAGGGGAGCACTACACACTGGGGTCAGTTGGGGGGAAATAGGGGAGGGACGGTGGGGGGTGGGGAGTTGGGGAGAGATAGCAAGGGGAGAGATGCCAGATGTAGGTGATGGGGAGGAAGACAGCAAATCACACTGCCACATGTGTACCTATGCAACAATCTTGCATGTTCTTCACATGTACCCCAAAACCTAAAATGCAATAAAATAAATGAAAAAAAAAAAAAGAAATGGAGTTTATTTGGCACTATCAGTTAGTTACTTTTCTAGGTCCTAGAATGAGAACCTAGGGTGAGCTGATTCTAAAGCCTGTGTTTGCTTCATCATATTATGTATTTTTCTTGACTCCACAATAAGGAATGGAAAGGCTGTGGCTCAAAGAAAGATCACATGTTTAATGCGTTGCTGAGTGGAGAAACAGGGAAAAGCACATGAGGTAGGTGCAGAGTCTGGGGACAGCTGTTTCTGAGTTTTCTTCATATGACTCCTCTCCTTTTTTCCTCCTCTTCTCTTTTCTGGATCTTTCCTTTCTTCACCTTTTCTTCTTTCCTCATTTTGTCAAAGACTGTAAAATAATTTCTCTTACCCTCATCTCCTATAAACAGAGATCAGTAGAGTGGCAATAGCAATAGGGACTTAGCCCTGATTAAGGTTGATATATTGGGTGTGGTAGCCTATAGCCTGGCAAGACTATAACAAGATCACCTCAGCTGATCAATTGAAGTCTTGCCTTGGATGTGAGCAAAGCTGTGATGTAGCAAAGAGTAGCAGTTTTGTAGGGAGAGGCAGTTAGGGGTAGGTTATTGGAACATTGACTTGAGTGTTTATTATTATTATTCTATTCAATTTAATGATGTATTTAAAAAGGTATGTGAGAACAAAGGATTCTATGCTCTACTCATGAAAAAAATCAAGGATTACATTTGGATTGGACTGTTACTACTTACTAGTGATTGGGAAGGAAATAACTTTGTGGGGTTTAGGACACATCTGGGCATTAACCATTACAAGCACAAAGCAAACACAGAAGCAAAAACAGTGCATGTCAGCGACAATGCACATTGTCTCTTCTCTTTCTCTGGCCTCTCCCTTTGTCTCTTGTCTTCCTTCTTCCTTCTCCTTCCTTCTCCTCTCCTCCATGTTGTTTTTTCTCTTTTTCTTCCTCTCTTTATTTCTCTCTCTCTGTCACAATCTTTCTCTCTCTCTTTCTCTCTCTCTCTGACGTGATCCAACCAGAGATTTATTACAATGAAAAAGAGAAAATAGAGTAGTTTTATTCTCCCCTGTAAAACCCAATTCACAGATTGCAACTCAGCACTCACCAGGGAGTTCTCTCACTTCCCTTCTCCCTTAAGAGGGAAGAGGGAGTAAGCAGCTAGTCAAGCCTGCCTGCTGAATGGAGGCCAAGCCTGGGGGAATGACTGAGTAGTTTGGGAGAATGACTGAGTAGCTACTCCTGTGCTGTCAAATGGAGTTTGCCTTGAGAGCCAAATCTACTAAAATGGGGTCTGGAAGCTATCAGAGAAGAAATCTGATGCATGTATGTTTTTACCCACAGTTGTCCGTCACCAGGGATTTTTGTGTTTGAGGCATGTTGCAGAGACTCCAGTAAGCTGCTGTATATCAACTGTGATCAGTTTTTAACATCCTGTCATAATCTAAAGGGAAATAACCCCCAAATCTAAATACCAGTACTTTTTCTTTTTCTAATTTGCCCTTCGATGCCAAAAATTGAAACAAAAACCTGAAAGGCAATACTTACATTGAGCAATCACTAGTTTAGAAAGACCTAGCTTACTTGCATGTGTGTCTGTGACTGCAGAACAGGGCGTGCATATTTAGATAATGACGATGAATTCGAATAATGCCACTTGACTTGTGTGGCCCACCTATTATGTTCTAGGCACTATTTTAACATATATATCTTAACATTCATAAGGCTTAGTGCCTTATATATGTTAAAACTAGGCGGGGCGCGGTGGCTCAAGCCTATAATCCCAGCACTTTGGGAGGCCGAGGCGGGTGGATCACGAGGTCAAGAGATGGAGACCATCCTGGTCAACAAGGTGAAACCTCGTCTCTACTAAAAATACAAAAATTAGCTGGGCATGATGGCGCGTGCCTGTAGTCCCAGCTACTCGGGAGGCTGAGGCAGGAGAATTGCTTGAACCCAGGAGGCGGAGGTTGCGGTGAGCCCAGATCGCGCCATTGCACTCCAGCCTGGGTAACAAGAGCGAAACTCCGTCTCAAAAAAAAACAAAAACAAAACAAACAAAAAAACAACAACAAAAAAAAACTAACAGGAAGAAAAAAATATTCCTGAATGTTATGAACTAAATGTGCTTTCCCTCAAAATGTATATGTTGAAGCCGTAATGCTCAGTGTGATGGCATTTGTAGGTGGGGCCTTTGGGAAGTAATTAGGTCATGAGGGTGGATCCCTAATGATGGGGTTAGTGCCCTGATAAGAAGAGACATGAGAGAGATAATCTCCTCTCTGCTGTATGAACATGTAAAGAGAAGGTGTCAGTGTATAACCAGAAAGAGAGAAATTGGTCAACACCTTGATCTTTTTTTTTTTTTTTATTGTATTTGGGCTCTGGGTACATGTGCACGTCCTGCATCTGCAGGATTGTTGCATAGGTACATACATGCCATGGTGGTTTGCTTTCTCCATTCCCCCAGCAACACCTTGATCTTTAACTTCTCAGCCCCCACAACTATGAGAACTAAATGTTGTTTAAGCCACCCAGTCTATAGTATTTGTTATAGGAGACCAAGCGGACTAAGATACTAGGTCAAAAGGGATGTGATACTTCAAAAGCATTTTAGATTAATGAGATAAAGAAAATAAATACAATTTTTTGCTTAAAAAGTTCAATCACAGAACTCAGAAATTTTTATTATGAATATTATTGCAAAGCAATTTGCAACAATCCTCAGAAGATATTATATTTGAAATTGGAAGATAATGCAGTCCTAAAATTTGTTAATATTCTCAATCATGTACACCACAGAATAGTTTTCGAAAGTTCCAAGAGGAAAGATTGGGATCACTATGTTGGGCTTTCCCATTCAATCCCACAGTTCCTAAAGGATACAGTCCAGAGCTAGTGCCAACAATTCCTGGACCTTCTACTCTATCTTCCCCTTGAGTGCTCATAGACCTCTGAGTTTCTATGTTTGGTCTATCTTCTCTCTAGGTGGTCTCAACTCTTCTGATGGCTTTTACTGTCATCTACATGCTGATGCTTTCCAAATCTAAATCTCCTGCTCAACATCCCCCTGGGGCTCAAGATTCACATAGCAAAAAAAAAAAAAAAAAAAAAAAAAAAATATATATATAAATAAATATAGAGAGAGAGAGAGAGAGATAGATAGATAGATATAGATACATAGATAGATAGATATCCAGTGGATATTTCCACCTGGATTTCCCATAACCATCTAAAACTGAAGATACTCAAAATGAAACTCATCACTGTTTTCCCAGAATCAGTTCTCCATTCTTTTTCTTGGTTGGTGAACCAAAATTCACTTGTCATTAAGCCAAAAACCTGAGAGTCCTCCTCAACTCCTTTTTCCTTAACTACCATATCAAATCAGTTACCAAGTCCTGCCACTTTTAATTCTCCAATCACTTATTCCTTCTCTGTCACCCCTGCCTTAAACCAGGCACTCCTCATCTCTAGTGTCATTTGTTACAATAATTTCCTACCAGCTTTCTTTGCTTCTGGTTTTGCCGTTTCTAATCTCACCCCCTCCAATCCTATCCTCAACTCTGCTACCAGTCTAAGAGGCATATCTGTGCATCTGGTAGCCTCCTAATTAAATCATTTTAATGGCTCCCTTTCACCTAGTTTCAAACTCCTTGGCATAGTGTACAAAGGTCCCCTTAACTTAGACTCTGCCTTACTCTCTAGCCCTGTTTCTTCTGCTGTTTACCTTTGATGCTCTTTTTTCTCCAGCAATCCTGAAACACTTGTAGCACTTCCCACATTCCATGCTGTTGCATACCTCTGTACCTTTACTCCTGTTATTCCTGCTGCTGGAATGACAACCATTCCTATCCTTTCTTTGCCTGGATAACTCTTCTCCACCCCTCAAAACTTAGTTCCAGGCTGGACACAGTGGCTCACACCTTTAATCTCAGCACTTTGGGAGGCCAAGGTGGGCGGATCACCTGAGGTCGGGAGTTCCAGACCAGCATAGACAGCATGGAGAATCCCTGTCTCTACTAAAAATACAAAAATTAGCTGGGAGTGGTGGTGCATGCCTGTAATCCCAGCTACTACTCGGGAGGCTAAGGCAGGAGAATTGTTTGAACCCTGGAGGTGGAAGTTGCAGTGAGCCGAGATCGTGCCACTGCACTCCAGCCTTGGCGACAGAGAGAGACTCTGTCTCCAAAAAAAAAAAAAAAAAAAAGTAGCAGAAGTGGTCCCTCCTATGGGTAGCCTTTTCTGATCTCTCCACCCCTAGAACAATATTCTTTCTCTGTGCTCCTGAAGCACCCTGTATGTGCCTCTTTTTCACAGACCATACCATATTGTATTGTAACTGTTGGTTTGCCTTTGATTTGAGGTCTGTCTTCTGCACTTTATTGTGAACTCCTTGAGAGGGAGTAGAGACTACATTGTAACTCCCAAGCAAGGGTGCACTATATATTCAGTTGATTTCTTTTTTTTGAGACAATCTCTCTGTTGCCCAGGCTGGAGTGCAGTGGAGTGATCTCAGCTCATTGCAACCTGTTCGTCCCATGTTCAAGCAACTCTCTGCCTCAGCCTCCAGAGTAGCTGGTATTACAGGCATGTGCCATCACGCCCGGCTAATTTTTTTGAATTTTTAGTAGAGATGAGGTTTCACCATGTTGCTCAGGCTGGTTTTGACCTCCTGGCCTCAAGTGATCTGCCTGCCTCGGCCTCCCAAAGTATTGGGACTACAGGAGTGAACCACGGCACCCAGCCCGTTCAGTTGATTTCTAATGAAGCAATACAAGTGCTTTACTTTTTTTTTGTTAGTTTGTTTGTTTGAGATGGAGTCTTGCTCTGTCACTCAGATTGGAGTGCAGTGGCATGATCTCAACTCACTGCAGCCTTCATATCCGGGTTCAAGCAAGTCTCCTGTCTCAGCCTCCCGAGTAGCTGAGATTACAGGCACCTGCCACCACACTCGGCTAATTTTTGTATTTTTAGTAGAGATGGGTTTTCTCCATGCTGACCAGGCTGATCTCAAACTCCTGACCTCAGGTTATCTGCCTGCCTCTGCCTCCCAAATTGCTGGGATTGTAGGCATGAGCCAACCTGCCCATACCAGACGTGCTTTATTTTTGAACTCTCCATTTGGATTCATCTCTCTATGCCTGTTGCTACAATGCTAGTACAAACCATAGTTATCACTCATCTAGACTCACTCCCTGTACACAACCTGAACACAGAGAGTCTTTGATGAATCTCTAAAGAGTAGAGTCCAAACTCCTTAGTGTGGTATACACAAGCTTCTCACAAGCAACCTTCAGGCCAATTTCCTGCTAATACCTACCCGGCCAGCATCCATACTACAACTATGCTTAACTACCATACGTTTAACTTTGCATGTTCTGTGCCCCTCTTGATGAACCCTTGTTTACCCTTCAAAGCCTGCCTTAAATGTGCCTTTCTCCATGGTGCCCTCTGCAAACTTCTCCAGGCAGTTAGACATGTTTATCTTTCCATTCCTATTGCACTTGTCTGTTATAGCACTTTCTACACTCAATTATAATCATCTACTTAACTTATCTTAGCCTCAGTTTCCTCCTCTGGAAATAGAAGATAATAACAATTTCTTTACAGGTTAGTGGTGAGAAATAAAGAAGGCAATGCATGCAAGACATGTAGCACAGAGGTAGCCTTGAATAAATAAGAGCTGACATCAGCTCTCAATATGTGCCAGGCACTTTACATGTATGAATTCATTTCATTGTCCTCATACAGTAAGTACAGCTATTGCCTCCATATTCTAAGTGAGGACACAATGACTCAGCAGCTGAAACTTGCCTAAGGCCACACAGTTGGCTAGTGGAAGATCTGGTTGAACCCATGTGGCGTGGTGCAAGACCGTGCTCTTAACCACTATTCATCTGTGCACACTTTCTCATCCCTACTAAATGTGAACTCCTCTAGGACAGGAACTACTTTTTTCCTCATCTAAATGTTAGACTCACAGTCTCTAACTTTCTCAAGTCTGCTCCCACAGGAGATAGGGGTGCAAATTTCTAGCCCTTCACTCTGCTTATATAATCAGCACTTTACCTCTCCTCCCTCAATTGCCCCCTGCTATTCAGCCACCTTGCCCTAAAACAACATACTTTACATTTCTAAGCCTGTCTCCAGCTACTGCTTTGCTCCTTTCCATTGCCTCAATTACCTTAATACTTTCCAGATCCATATGAGGAAGCCTGAGAGCACTTCAGGTGAACAGAATATGGCCCTACGCTTCATAAGAATTTCAATCAATGTTCATTAATTGTTTGGAGTATAGTTTTATAAAGATTATAAGCAGAACTACAAATGTACCACACAGGCCAATATTCTGATTGGTTCTGTCCAGGCCATAATCTGGGACCTACATATACCAGGTAAACTCTGCAAGCATCTCAGTCTATCCCAAAGATATTAAATGTTGATATTGTTTTACAGTCTTAAAAAGAGATTAACATAGCAAGTGAAGAACCAACAATAGCTCCAAAATTTCTATATAGAGAAGCTGCACCCACTTACCTCCTACCCTTTTACTGTTTGCATTTACATTTCCTCTTTATGTGAAGAGGTTTGGTGGGGCAGGTAAAAATTAAGGGATTTGTCTTGAAAATGTGTTTGTAGAGCAAGCACACTTTCTGTAAGCTTCTTTGGCAAAACTTGATTAACCTAGGCTAATACCTCTTTCTCCAAGTCAAATGGCACTGCCACTGTGAATGGCTTACAGTCATACAGTGAGTCTCGGATAAGAGATAGATTAGAAGTTCTCATTTCTTTGATCCAATTGCTGGGTTACAGAAAACTTAGTTCCACCATCCTTTCTAGACACCTACTAATTTGAGAGAAGATGAAAACCCTTTGCTGGTGAGAAATCCCAATTAGAAAGATAAGAGAAGGAAGGAGTGGGGGAAAAGTGGGACAGGAGCCAGGAAGAAGGAAATCACACCCACACTGGAGTCAAGGCAAGGTTTGTAGTTTCCACTAAGAAACCAAAAAGCTCAAAACAGGAAAAAAGAGGTGAGGTGCAATCCAAAAAGCAATCAGCTCACTGACATTTTATTTATTTTTACCTGGGGAAAAGGGGTAAGGGGAGGAGGCTTGGGCTTCCAGGCTGACCCAACAGCTGCAGCTGCTATAAAGGAAGTGGGTGTTTGGGGGAGGAGGTTGGGGGACCAGGACAGGAGAGCTGGCCTGTTTCTTATCCCCATCAGAGGCCCTGGGATTCTGAAGGAAGGAACCTGAGACTGTGTCAGCCCGAGAGACGGAGATATTTCCAAGCCCAGCAGAAAAGGAAGCCTCTCTCCAAGGACACAAAATCTATGGCAACCCTGACCAGGAAATCTCCAGCAGGCCTCCCTGCCCCCACTGCCTTTAGCCTGCCTTGTTTGTCATGGCCATTTTAAGTGCAGATGAAGGCAATGGAATTGAAAAGGGGTTGGAGGAAGAGGAGAGCAAAGACAGAGACTGTGCCAATAAAATATTAATATAAAAAATTAGCAGAAACCAAGACTGTCCTGAGATTTTGCCCTGGTTTCATTTATCTTCCTTGAAGAAGAAAGAACATAAGAGAGAGAGAGAAGAGAGAAAGAAGAAAGAAAGAAAGAGAGAGAGAGAGAAAGAGAGAGAGAAAGAAAGAAAGAAAGAAGAAAGAAAGAAGAAAGAAAGAAGGAAAGAAAGAAAGAAAGCCTAGTATATATGTTTTCAATGGAATCCTTTAAAACATGCTCAGGCAGCTGGGAGCTTGAACCCTGAGGAGTATACAGGCCTCTGTATGGTCCTGAGCAAGTCATTCCACTCCGCCTCGGCTTCTGCCTCACAGAATGGGTAGTGAGACTTAAAAGAAGTAACAGGAGAAAGTATGCCAAAAAGTATAATAATAGCACGAACACTTTCTAGAAATTTCCTGTGCTTTACTTGCATGTTCTCATTCAATTTCCACAAAACCTGATGTGATAAGCTATTATTGCCCCATTTTCTAGATGAGAAAAGTGGATTAAAGAGAGGCTGAGTTGTGATGGTCAATATCGAGTAATTGCACCCAGCTCTGTCTGACTCCAGGATTTTTAACTTCAAAAGATCATATCAAGTAAGATTATTGGCATTTTTATTAAATTGTACACTCCATGGTTTCCATATTTTATCTGGAGGAAATGTTTTCTAGAAGTTTGAGAGATGGGGACTAAGGTACTTCTTTTTGTTAAGTGGAAACTGAGAGAGAGGAACATTTGAAGCTGCAGCCCAAATTCCAAACTTTTAACTGAAGCAAGTATTCCCATCAGGCATTCTGGACTCAGTAATGTCAGATGTGAAGAAAGCCAAACTCCTCATATTCCCTTGAAGGGCCTTGACATTTCAACATATCACTTGTTTCAAATTGAGAAGTCATCTTCATCCTGGCTGGTTCAGTTAGTGCCCTAACCCAGGTCTCCCATCACCAAGTCTCCCTTTTATGGATATCTAGTAAGCAGGTTCCAATACAGCATTCACAAGAATCCCCCAGAGAAAGAAAACTTAAATGTGCACAGCGATCATTCCAGCTGTGGAACATGTTCAAATGTTGGAATGTACAACTAAAAAGGGGAATTGAATATGAAGGGCCTAAAGAACGGAAGGATCTGAGAAGCCTGGGCTGGTCAAGGGGTACTTCTGCTAAGAGGCCAAGGAATGGACAAGCTTTCCTTATAAAGTTCCTTCCAGCACATTTACTCAGACAAAGCTGGCTCAGAAGAGAGGCCTCAGAGTCTTAGATTTCTTAGACTGGTAGCCCTAGAAGGAACTTGTGAATTCATCTAGCCCAAATGTGTCATCTTAAAAATGAAGAAACATGTGTTTGGTACTCTCTTTAGTGCCATAATCTTTCTTTATGCCCCTGAGTCATATATTTTGTCACTCAAGAATGCCATCTACCAGCTGCTTCCAACTGCAGCCTCCTAAAATCTAGAACACATGGAAGAAGAATCATATCCACTAGGTATGGCTCAGTGGAAAGGTCTCTGAAGCAAAGGATGGAACGCCTGGGTTGTATTTCTAGTTTTGCCTCTCTCTAGCAGTATGACCGTGAGCAAGTCACTTGCTTGTGAGTAAATGGGGTTAATTATACTTGCACAGTCTACCTCGCAGCTGTAGCCTGAAACACACACACACACACACACACACACACACACACACACACACACACACACACACAGAGAGAGAGAAAGCGAGAGAGAGGGAGAGAGAGAGAGAAGAGAAAGTGAGAGAAAGGGAGATAAACAGAAAGAATTATGAATATAAAGTTCTATAGTCACTTACACAGGCCACACCTTGACTATGCCTTGTAATATCAAAGAATGGAAAAGAAAAAAATCCTAAGAAATTGAAAGTAATATTTTAACAAAATGACACTATTATTTTTAATTGGCATTTCACATTGTTTTTCAGTGAAGGAACTAAATTCCAACTTTGTCCATACCAAATAAAAGTGGGCCCCCTTCTCTTCCTAAGTTTTTTTATTGTTTTTTTAAAATAAAGTACATACAGGGGCTTCACTATGTTGCCCAGGGTGGTCTTGAACTCCTGGGCTCAAGTGATCCCCTTGCCTCGGCCTCCGTAAGTGCTGAGATTACAGGCATGAGCCACTGCAACCGGCCTCTTCCTAAATCTTAAATATATATGTGAGCGGCTGTTGAGAGATTGCAATAGTCAAAGGCAGTCACTAAAGGAGAATGTGACCAGCCAGAAAATTACCCTGGAAAGTAAAAATACAACTATCTTTACTGGCTATGGCTTGGCAAGTAAATACGAAGAGAGAGTGAGAGAAGTGGGAGACAAAAACAGATGAAGGAACAGAAGGCAGGACACAGAGCTAAGGCATAGGGGAGGAATGCAGGGTGAAGGACAGAGGTGAAGAAATGCAGCGTGGAGTCTTCGGCTTTGACGTATCAAGCAGGTGCTTGCTCCTGGAGCAGACATGGAAGGGGTGTATAAATTTTTAATTTCCTCTGTTACAAGGACAAAATAAGCATTCGGCTCACATGAAGATAGCTTGTGATTCTTTAGCCATCAATGCTTGCCTTGGTATGAACAGCAAAGGGTGTTTTTCTGCTGTGAACTGGCTGTACTCCTACTCCAAGTCTTTCCCATTCCCT